>NC_084801.1:36397500-36610000 GCF_963169125.1 Humulus lupulus | reverse complement strand
TAGCTAGTAGCTAGTAGCTAGTAGCTAGTAGCTAGTAGTAGTAGTAGTAGTAGTAGTAGTAGTAGTAGTAGTAGTAGTAGTAGTAGTAGTAGTAGTAGTATGTTTATTACTGTGGATTTTTGTTCAAGCCGGGACTTAGTTGAACACTTGTAGCAACACTTGTAGATTTTATAAGTTTAACCTATAGTTTAAGAATATTAATTATAACATAAGGTTTGATTAATATAGATGATTATGAAGATGATATTTATTATACTATAAGGTTTAGATAGACCCAATAAGATGATGACACTTGTCATGTGCATGTTTATTGAGAAATTAAGTATTTTTGAGGAATAGTTTATTAAGAGTAATATCGGAGAATCCCAGAGTCTGCCAGCAGCTTTGAAATCGTTATAGGACTCAGTCAAAGTTGTTTACTCAATTCAAATTAGGCTGAAAAAGTGCAATGATGTGTATAATATTTCAGCGTATGCCGATATATTGCAGCTCTAGGGGGTGATATATCGCCACTCGGGGAATATGAAAAACACGTAACTTCGCACAAACACATCGACGAGCCTCGAGAACATAAGCCCAGGTGATATATCGCCTACCATGGGCGATATATCGGCTCTAGGGCTGGTTTTTCAAACAATTTTGAAACTGAGCTCATTTTATTCCATAACCTCTTGATAAGCCCAGAATCTTTTTGACCAAGTCTTAAGCCTCTGCTGAATGAATTCTCAAATTTTTTTCAATTAAAAATTCATTATTTTTATTCAAGCTAAAAGAAGATCTTTTCATTCTTGAACTCTATAAATAGGACCTAGTACCCAACCATTTATTTCATTCTTCAAGTTAAGTTCAGAGCCTTCAAGCTGCTAGGTTTACTTTAGAGTGTTAAACACTTGGGTTGGGGTTATAAACTTTATCATTTTAAGCTTATTAAACACTTGGGAAGTAAGGTTCATAGTGTGTATTTCGATTTCGAGATGTAGTATGGTCATAGTGCATTCAAAGGTATTCCTATTCCTAGTTCATTTCTGTATGTTTCATTAGTTTTTATAGTTTTTCTCTACTCAAATCCTAACTCAGTATTTTCCATTCTTGGTTAGGCATCTAAGTTCTTTGAACTTGAGGTTTCCTATCGGTAAGTATCTTCTCGATGCTTTTAGTTCATTTCTTTTTCATCTTCTTTCTTTTAGAATACTCACTTTTCTATTAATGGTTTTTAGGAGTGTTCCAAAATTCCATCTTTGTTCTCACATCCCGGTAATTGGTAAGAAAAATAGGATAGTTATTATATGCTTATATGATTATGCTATAGTATGTTTTTATATGTTATGATATATGTATGTTTTTGGGGCTTATAGTTGCTTAAATAGCAAACCCCAACACTTTTATGTTCTTGGGGCTTATAGTTGCTTAGCTAGCAAACCTCATTATTTTGAGGCTTATAGTTGCTTAGTTAACAAACCCCAATAGTTACCATGTACATGGGTTAGAATTACGATATATGTTTATAGTGTATGCTATATGTTTATAGTTTATGTTTCATGCTTTTAGTAGATTTTCCTTCCTGGGCATTAGGCTCATTCCTTTGTCTTATATGTGCAGGAAAATAGTTATGGCAGCGGGAAGATTCTTAGCAGCTTGGGATTGTGTATTGAGGGAGAATGGATTCGGTGGACTGCGTGAACGAATCGAGGACGAAATTGTTTTCTAGTCCTTTCAATTATGATTTATATGTATTTTCCGCACTTTGTTTTGTAATGAATTATAAGGTTTAAGTTATGTTTATTTTATTTTCAAAATAATGGGATCCCATATCCTAACCGAATTTTATGTATTTCAACCTTTGCTTTACAGTTTTTAATAATGTTATGACTATTTCGTATGTATGTTTTCTAAAGAATAATGTTTATGTATGAGTAGTTTTAATGGTCCAAGGTCTAGAATTAGATCACTTGGAGGGCATGGAGTTAGGGCAGCATCACGCATCACAAGGAATGACCTAGGAAACTAAGCTTGTCAAGAGGAGTAAGCCTAGCATCACCACCCTGAGAATAGAAAATCCTAGGAAACTAGTCATGGCTAGCCTAGAAGACTAAGCTTGTTCCAGGAAGAACAGATCTTAGCACCTAGGAGCTAGATAATCTTAGAAGTACGAGAATAGACTTTTGTCACATCCTGTGGACACCGAGCTCGGGGAGCTCTAACCAAGTCTCTTGATCTCGAGATGAGAATGGAAGACCGATTACCCCGTACTTGGCCCCGAGAAATTTGTGACATGGGAAGCTTGGCTAGTCGACAAGAGAAGCACCCCTAGTGTTGCTATATCCCATAGCTAGAAAACTTGGACAAACCCAGTGTAACACAAACTTAGGGATTCAGGGTACCTCCCAAGGACAGCACGTGCCTGAGGAGTAATAACCAAATCCAAATCTTTGAGATAAGGACGGATGCCCGAGCCATTTGTGCTTAGGCACCTCATTAACATCACCTCCTGAGGACGTCAAGCCCTGGGAAGTGTGAGACAATCATGGAAGCGACTAGATATGCACTCGAAGGGCAGTGTCAAAGCCCCTGGTTGACGTCCCAAGTAATGTGTACTCGGGGGGGGGGGGGGGGCATGCGATTTTTTGTGCAAGGACCCCTGAAAGCCTGAATCTTTGGATTGTGGGGACACATGAGGACGCCGAGTTAATCTGAGGTCCTTGAGCCGGCTGGCTATGTCAGACCAATGAGCCTACAAGAGACACTAAATATCAGAATCACTTATAAAACAATTTGAGTTCTTGTTCTCATGGCAGTCATGTTACGTTCAATTTATAGAACCAAATCAAGCATTTAAACAAGGTTTGAGTTATTGTTCTCGTGACAGTCGTGTTGCGTTGAATTTATAGAACCAAATCAGGCGTCTAAAATGATTTGAGTTCTTGTTTTTGTGACAGTCGTGTTACATTGAATTTATAGAACTGAATCAAGTGTGAAAGGGTTTGAGTGCTTATTCTCGTGGCAAGTAAGTTACGCTGAATTCATAGAACCAAACCAAACAAGACCTAAGAACCAAAGGAGTAAGAATAGTGCAAGTTGCGTAGTTTTTAAATGGAAAAATAGTTACAACTGTGCTCGGGGGCTCGAGTGTTGGTTGTCTATACCCCAATAAGCTATGGCACGCAGGCCTATTCAGTTTAAAAATAAAAAGTTATAGACAAGGCAAAGTTACTAGAGGCCTTCACCTAGTGCAACCTCTACCACCAACTCGATCACCGGGTTATCCTCGGTAGCCCGACCCGTTGCCAAGGCCTCTCTCTCTTGAGCTGCGGAGGCAGTGTCCGCCTCGAGATGTGCCTCGAAATTAGTCCTCATGTTGGTATCCTCTCTGAATGAGAGATCCAGGTTTCTGTTGCTCTACCACGCAATGAAGAGCATGTCCTTGGCCATCACGTCGAGCTCTTTGCCCAGTTCTCCTTTGGCTTTCTCCAGCTCACTGACACGGGATTGAAACTCCACCTGGCTCAACCGAAGCTCCCCGTAGACTTGGGCTAGTTCCTCCTTCACGGTCTACATGCGGCCTGTGGCATCTTCCAGTAACTTGGAGGATGTTTCCTCCAAGGTAGACATCTTCGACCTTTCAGTGACAAGTTAGTCCTCCACCTCTCGGACACGGGCCCTGGTATCCTCCACTTATTTATGGAGTCGCGAATGTTCCTCTAGGGGGACTGTGGTTCCCTAGAGTTGAGCAAGCTCCACTTGGACCCTAGCTAGCTCTTCCCAAGTCTTCTCCAGCTCAAGAGACCGCATCAGCACTAAGCCTCCGAGTTGTTGATTGAGGGTTGCAGTCTGTAAAATTAGAATACCAAGTCAGCCAAAAAGATCGAAAATATACACTGAACTTGGACAAAAATCAAGAGATTACCCTCATGGAAGCGTGGTGGCTGGTTTCCACCAACTCCACTTCATTGTCACTGCCGTAATGGGCAAAGCTGCCGGCGGACATCTCGCATAAGGACGTCGCTAGTCCCTACATGAGCTCCATGCTGAGTGGTAAGGCCCTGTCTCCTATTCTCCCCGCGAGGAGAGGTTCTAGCTCTTCACGACGAGGAGGAATGATGAGTTCTTTTGGCTAGTCCTCGTGCAAGTATTCGGCCAAGAGTCGGTCATTCTTGTTGCTCTCCCCGATACGAGCATTGTAATACTCGGTGACCTCCCTATGCAGCTCTGAGTCATCATCCTCACAGTGCTCTGAGAATATGACCAACCGGGGGACCTTGGCTTGAGAGGGTTGGAAGGGATCTCTTTGCCTTTCCCAGAGAATCCTTCATCTCGGGGAAAGGAGGTCTCAAGGTCAATGACCTCACCAGTAGCTAGTGCGCTTGGGGCAGGGGTCATTGGAGCTGTGGCAGAGGGTGCTTGGGCAGTTGACGAGGGTGTGTGCACCACAGTTGAATTTGTCGAGACATTGATCTCAGAAGGCCCCGACACCCTTTGATGTTTCGAACACACCAAATCAGAAAGGCTCATACTGTCTACATAAAGGAAACATCCTGGTTACTCCTAATAAAAGAAAGGGAAATCGAAGTAGAATAAAATGTGCAGAAAAGAAAGATAAAACTCTTCGGGAGCCCCACCACGATTAGGCTCCTTGGAATGGAGGACGGTATTAGAAAATTCACATACGAGATGACCCATCTCCTGCATTAAGTTGGTTTTGTACTGGCAAAACTAGAAGGCGTGCATGGCCGTCGACTCATCAAGAGGCACGAAGCCTTGAGGGTGCCTCTTCCTCCTCAGGTTGCAGAGGAACACGTCGATTAGATCCTGGTAATCTTGCTACTCCTCTGCAGACCAGCGACGCTCCGAGACTTGGCCACATTCAAGAGGGGAGGGAGAAAATAATAAATGGTCGGGACTAGTTCCCTCCCCTACACACCTAGGGTAGTAGAGTGAAATCAGAGATTTACCTTGTTGCATGGAAGACGATTTGATTCCTGCCTCAAGCTCCACCTTGAGTTTCTCGTCTTCCTTTGCCTCCACAGCTGCCTTAATGACGAGGACGCTCTCTGTTTGCTCCTCGCGAAGACGTTGTAAGACAATGCAGACAATGATGAGTCGCGAACTAAACACTCGTACTAATTTGCACAAGGACATAAGTACTTACCAACTGTCATGAAATCCAAAAGTAGTGTGGGGTTAGTCCTTATCGAGAAGTCATCCACCCAAAAGAATTGGTCCTTATAGGCCTAAGTGTGATTCTCGTTGCCACACGGGGCTTTATAGCCTCTCCCTGGGACCGTGTGCTTCATCAGGGTATAGTATCCCCCTTTTACTTCTTTCTTCGTACATTGGCAAAAATTGTAGATGTATAGTATTTCGGCTAGGGACGGAGTAGGCTAGTTCTGCCTCTTGTACAATATGTACAACCCTGTCTGCACCCGATATCCATTCGAAGATAGTTGGAAAGGAGCTATGCTGAGAAAATTGAGAAAGTCGACATAGTACTGGTGCAACGGCAGGGTTGCACCTGCCTTAAGATGAGAGGCACTCCAGGGTCCGATCCCATGAATGCTCTCATGCGCCCTCTCATCCTCCCAAGCTAGGCGCACAAGTATCTTGTTATCATCCACCCCGTAGTTCTCGAGGATTCACTGCAAGGCGCCTTTATGTTGTAGTTTGCTCAGGAAGTCTACCGCTTCGAACCCTATGGTAGGGTAGGGTGAGTCTAAAGGTGTTGGGAGCATATTGGCCTCCTCCTCTGAGAGACCAGCTCTCAGAGGTCTAGTTGCTACTGGTTCTGAGCTCTCTCGTACCACGAGAGCTTGGCTGCTACCATCCACTTATTTCCCCTTCTCGCAGTGTTGTTCCGCTTCTTGGGCCATTTGAAGGATTTTGGTGTCGAAGGCGTAGAATCCTTGTTGATGGAGCTGATGAAGCTCCTCGTGTTGGTATTAAATGATCAAATCAAAGGTACGCAGCAAAATATATGGACCCATTTTAATAAATATTAATACCATCATGGACAATGCACATATATGAATATTAAATCACATACAAATAGATCAGGGATTACCTCTTGTAACCTATCAAGTGTCCTTGAGTCTTTTTGTATAAATCAACGATCTACCTATCCAGTGTTCTGAGATCTCACACCCTGAACTTCCAGACCAATCCTCAAACACACAAGGATGTGTGTCGGCATCTAGGATTCAAAAGGTTGATTTATGTGACTCTCTAGATGTACTCAACACATGAAATCTAGAGAGTTTTGACAAAGAGAAGGTTTAGAATAGTTTTCAGGTTTAGAGAAAACTATTTCTTTAGAGAGAGAGTCTATCTTTTTATTTTCAAAATAATAATCAAGCCTTATTCCGAAAATCACGTACTATCAGACTTATAAAGATATTTAATCTAATTAAATAATATTTATTTGATTAAAATATAATTCAAATTAAAACTGATTAGATATTTTCATTTAATTATTTATTTAAATCATATTTAAAATGAATAATTGAATAACTCATTAAACAAAATTATTTGAAATTAAAAATTCAAATCCTATGGATTAAATCCTTGATGCTAGGCACCACACACTGTACAATACATTGTGTGTCGCCCAAGTCTGTATCAGGTTTCCCTGATTTTTTCATTTGTTTATTTAATAAATCATTAAGACAATATATTTATCCCAACATAAATATCAATTAATTCAAAATTAATTTTATCTTAAAATATCAGCTTTAAATTAAATAAATAAATATCATATTATAAATAAGATATTTATTATTCTCTCTCTTTATATTAATCCAAACAAGAATAATGCTAATTTTAACCTATAGTTTTTCAAAATAAAAACTATATAGTTAAATAATTAATTAATTCACAATTACTCAATTACCCATAACTATCACATAATTATTTCCTTGCCTTAGAAAATTAATTCCTTTGCAATTTAGTCATTTCTCTTTACAAATCTTTCTTTTGACATCCTTACCCTTGATAGTGTAGGACAGAGGTGATCTGAGACTATGGACCTTTAATACGAAGCTCCAATAAACCAGCTTATTAATTAAACTTCTTAATCTAATAATCTTATTTATTTATTCCATGATTACTTCACTATAAATATGGAATTTCATTCTAAGTATTTATAGAATTATATTTACAGAGTTTTCTCTAGTAGTCCATTGATATAATCAATATATGTAGTTCTATCCTCCATTATTGGTTCGTTAATTAGAGCTGGTCAAAATTACCGGTTTACCCTTATAATTACCTCTTGATCCTTAAGTACCATTAATTCACTAGCGAATAATTAATCTATAATCTAATTATACATTTGGGCTTAATAACTATTTAGCTCCAGAATCAACCCTTAAGGGAACCAATATTCGATCCATTAGGAAAGCATGGATTCCATTATTGTAATTCATATTCCCAGCCATCCATGATATTGAATCTCCAAAACAAAAGTCATTAGCCTCAATATTCTAAGAGACCTTAACAAGTGAATCAAAAGATCCAATAAACATAACCAGGAGTTCCTGAATACTCAGGATTAAGACTGATCTACAAATGATCATCTATTATGATAAGAATTAAATATTTACGTCAAACGGCAAGTTTATAAAGATAATTAATTTTCATCGGTCATGTCATATATAATCTCTATTATATACAACACCTTTACTAAGATGTCTATCCACATCAGTAATCCGGATCTAGATTATTTGCATCTCGTATGCTTAGCAAATCATACTAGTAACCATTCATTAAAGATTCCTTACCTTAATATGTTACTGACTATTTTATTCATTATATGTGATCTTAATTCTCTCGTACTAATACATGATTATATTCTCATGAATGAATATGGAATTTTCTTGATATTAATATATAATTAATTCAAACAATAATTATAACATTTAAATATAATAAAATTGTACATTTATTTAAAACCAATAAAATGTATTTACATAATTTTAGGGCATTAATCCTAACAATCTCCAAATTGCCCTCAAAGCAAGTGAGGCATCTCCCTTAATCCCATATTGCGCACGTGACCCATGAACAACTTTGCAGAAAGTGTCTTGGTAAACGGGTCAGCCAGGTTCTGTTTTGATGCTTTCTTCATAACAATCACGTCACCTCGGTGTACAATCTCTCTTACCAGATGGTATTTCCTTTCTATATGCTTCCCTCTCTTGTGGCTACTCGGTTCTTTGGAATTAGCTACTCCTCCACTGTTGTCACAGTACAGGATTAGTGGCTTATCCATATCTTGAACAACTTTGAGATTAATGTAGAACTTCCTCAACCAAACTGCCTCCTTAGCTGCTTCACAATCCGCTATGTATATGGTTGAATCAGCTATGCTGGATTGTTTAATGCTTCTCTAGACAACAGCCCCTCAACAAAGAGTGAACACTAACCCAGATGTCGATTTTTGACTGACTTTGTCTGATTGGAAATCAGAATTAATGTATCCAGTAGGGTTTAGCTCACCCCCTGAATATACAAGCATATAGTCACTCATTCTCCTAAGATACTACAGGATGTGCTTTACTGCAATCCAGTGTTCCAAACTAGGATTTGATTGATAACGACTGCATAACATATGTTGGGCCTAGTACACAACATAGCATACATCAGACTCCCAACTGCTGAAGCATAGGGATACTTTCTCTTATCCTCTTCCTCCTAATGTGTCTTAGGACATTGTTCCTTGGAGGGATCAATTCCATGTCTAATCGGTAATTTACATTTCTTGGAATTCTCCATAGAGAATCTTTCAAGCACCTTATCTATATAATTAGTCTGAGAAAGTGCCAAGAGTTTGTTCTTCCTATCCCTTAGGATTTGGATTCCCATTACATAGCTCGCCTCGCCCAAATCTTTCATTTGGAATTGGCTAACCACTTCTTCGCATTTGACAATGTCTCTACATTGTTCCTAATGAGCAAAATGTCAACGTAAAGAACTAAGAAAACTACCACTTTTCCTTTGATGTATTTATACACACATGCTTTATCGATCTTCTGTTTGAAGTCATATGTTTTAATTGTTTCATCAAAAGTGATATTCTAAGATCTAGATGCTTGCTTTAATCCATAAATGGATTTCAACAACTTGCACACCTTTTGATCTTCCCTTTTCTTTATGAGCCCTTCTGGTTGTACCATATAGATACTTTCATCAAGATAGTCATTCAGAACTGTTGTCTTGACGTCCATTTGTCATATCTCATAATCATTGGCAGCCGCTATGGATAAGAGGATACGAATGGATTTAAGCATGGCCACAGGAGAAAATGTTTCTTCATAATCAACACCTTCTCTCTAAGTGTAACCTTTGGCTACAAGCCCTGCTTTTAAAGTCTCTACTTTCCCATCTACACCTTTTTTCTTCTTGTATATCCACTTACACCCTATGGGCCTGACTTCTTCAGGTGGATCCACAAGTTCCTAGATAGAATTAGAATACATCGATTTCATTTCTAGGTTCATGGTTTCTTTCCATTTCTCCTTTTTAGGATCATCCATTGCCTCTTTAAAGGTTAATGGATCGTCCTTGTCTGTATTAGGAACAAGAACCTATGCCTCATGTTCATAGCGAACAGGTTGTCTTACAATCCTCCCACTATGACGTTGCACCGGGGTTTCTTTTTCAGGAATCATGGTTTCCTTGGTTTGTCATTTATCATTTAATGATGAAGATGATTGTGATGGAATCTTATCAGTTGTGAGTTCCTCCAATACTACCTTGTTCCGAGGTTTATAGTTATTCATATAGTCATGTTCAATGAATGTCGCATTTGTGGAAACAAATACCTTTTGATCCATGGGACTATAGAAGTAACCACCTCTTATTTTTGGAGCGTAGCCAACAAAAATACACACATCCGACCTTGATTCAAGTTCCCTTGATTTAGGTCAAAGAACATGAGCAGGACATCCCCAAATGCAAAAATGGTGCAAACTAGGTTTGTTTCCATTCCACAGTTCCAATGGAGTTTTGCTAATGGTCTTAGATGGGACAACATTAAAAATGTACATCCCTGTTTGATGTGCATGTCCCTAGAATGAGAGAGGAAGTGAAGAGTAGCTTAATATAGACCTGACCATCTCCAACAAGGTCCTATTTCTTCTTTCAGAAACACCATTTTGTTGTGGAGTTTCTGGTGTTGTGAGTTGGGATAGAATACCATGCTCCAGCAAGAAATCTTTGAATTCTAAATCCAAATATTCTCCACCTTGATCAGATCAAAGTGTCTTTAGAGTCTTACCTAACTGCTTCTCAGCCACAGCTTTGAATTCTTGAATCTTACCAAAGGTTTCAAATTTCCTAAGCATTAAGTATGACCATATCTTGAGTAATCGTCAATAAAAGTGATGAAATACTCATACCCACCTCTTTCTTGTACATTGATTGGACCACAGACATCGCTGTGTGCAAGCTTCAATGGTTCTTTGGCTCTATTTCCTTTCATTGAGAAAGGATGTTTGGTCATTTTTCCTTCTAGACAAGATTCACAAACCAGAAGAGTTCCAGCTTTTGTTCTTAGTTCTCTCAAAGGTCCATGTTTTGTTAACCGATTTATCATATCTAGACCTATATGACCAAGTCTAATATGCCAAAGATATGTGTCATCTTCGTTTGAAACTTCTTTTGTTACCTTGAGGTTTTGCTACTTTAAATAATTCTGAATTATTGAGCGTTCGTTCATTTGGTTTGAGCATATACAGTCCATCATTATGTTTTGCTTGACATATTTTGAAACCATTCTTTGAAATAACAATCGCATTATTACTAAAAGAAATATAAACAAAATTGTTCATGCAACATAGATAAAGAAACTAAGTTTCTAGAAAATCCAGGAATAAAATAAACATTGTTCAAAACTAAATAATTGTTCCCAAAAATTAAACAGATTGTTCACATTGCTCTTGCTGAGATGAGCGCTCCACTTCCAACTCGCATGGTCACCTCGCCATCTGCAACCTCCCTTGATGACTCAAGTATCTGCATGAAAGAACAAACATGGTTAGTGGCTCATGAATCTAAAACCCATGATGACATATCGTCTTCCACTACACAAGCTTCAAGTACAAGCAAATCATATTTACCTTTCTTTTTCAACTCAGAGAGATACTTCCTGCAGTTTCTCTTCCAGTGACCTTCAACTCCACAGTGGAAACATTTTCCTTTTGGGTCTTTCTTCTTGGAGTTGTTGTCATTCTTGTTCTCCCTGGATTTTGGTGCCTTCTTTCCTTTCTTGGACTTCTTGCCCTTTCCTTTGTCCTTATCATTGTTCTTCTTTCTCTTGTTTGATTTCTCCTCAGAGTTTGAAGGTTTCTCGTCTACCACATTTGCTTCAGTCTCTTTTGTAATGGATTTGTTAAGAGACTCAAATGTCTACAGTCCTTTCAACAACTGGGTCATGTTGAATTCCAACTTATTCATAATATAGTTGGTGGTGAATGCAGAAAAGGCAGGAGTGACCGATTCCAGTATGATGCTTACTTGTGTACGCTCATCAATGATGTCCTGATGTATTTCTGCTTCAAGCATCACGTTAATCATGTGTAAAACCTGTTCACATACAAAAACACCTTTGTTCATCTTAGTAGTCATATAGGTTCTTGTAGCCTCATGTCTACTTTGATCAGACTACTGCCCAAACATGGCCGGTAGAGAATCAGTTATCTCAAACACAGTTTCCATGGTTTCATGCTTTGTTCTCAAAACATCATTCATGCTCACAAGCATGTAACACTTTGCCTTATTATTGTGTTGAATCCATGCACCATACTTGTCCCGAACATTCTTTGGGGCAGTGGCAACAGGCTCTTCGGGACATTCCTCAGTCAGGATAAATTTGGGGTTCTCACAGATTAACATAAGATTTAGATTTTATTTCCATCTTATAAAATTATCACCATTA
Source organism: Humulus lupulus (assembly GCF_963169125.1). NCBI lineage: Eukaryota > Viridiplantae > Streptophyta > Magnoliopsida > Rosales > Cannabaceae > Humulus > Humulus lupulus. Next base: position 36,598,074 of record NC_084801.1, on the reverse strand, counting down.
AGTTTTTCAAGTGATAGTAAAGCGGTTATTGTATTGCCATCGTTCGACATTACTGAAATAAATAAAATACAATAATATTATCATTTGGAAAGAAAAAAAACATATCAATGTTTTGGAAAATAAACATGATGCATGAATGCAACAATTAAGACACATAAATTAACATTTACTTTTCCCCGATAAAACTACCCAACAAATAAGTGTCGCCTTAGGGTCAATCAAGTTAAATTCAGATAGCTTATAAGACAATCTTATCTTTATAATTTAAAACTTAAAATAACTCTTTATTTTCTCTTTTAGATATAAAGTACTGTTGGTTTGGTCAAGATGCAATTATCCACCACAAAAGCTTAATTACTTCTTTGTAAGTGCAAGCCATTATTTCAGAATTCATGACTTAACTTAGAGAGTGTCGCCTTAGCGTCAGTCAAGCCTAAAATACATCACTTCTTCCTATCTTCGTAAGAAGCTAACCTTGGTATTAATATGTCAAAAACCTTTCTTAGGGGGAAGGAACCAAAGCCCCTTCGAGGCCCTATTCATATCTCGCGGTGTTGTACTAATAATGGAGACCGTAGGTCATATTGAGATGTTCACCTTCTCCCACTTACTATTTTAGATTAAATGTGTTTTATTAAACTAATCAATTAATTATAAATTAATTACTAGTTTATTAATAACCATATGAAGGTAATTAATTACAAAATTCATAATTATAAAAGAGCTTGTTTCTATAATTAATGTGATCTAAATAATTACCCATTACATTCATCTAACTTAACTAAAAACGCTTCTTACATAAAGTTGGTTATCTTAAAGGCCTATAAAACCTATTGCCTTTATTATGGTGTGAGTTACCAAGTTTTAACTAATTTAATACTTGGTAGTTTGTATGCAATTGGTTTCTCCAAAAAAATTCACATAAACAAATAGGACAATCCTAGATAATCATGTTTCTAAAAGATGCATGATTAATGAGAAAATGTATGGGGTTTCATGAATGACATGTAATTGACTAATGCATGACCATGTTATCAATCAAACATTAATGAGCATTTATTTAAATAAATATAATAAATAAATAAACAATAAATGATGAAGTGAGTACTAATGGGTATTTCTAAGATTTACAACCCTTTGAAAAAATTAGAAATAAAATTGCAATCTTAGTCTATGTAGCTTTCAAGACTCTCCAAGAATGCTCCTCCTCTCCTTTAGACTTTCTTGCTAATCTTTAGGAACTTTATTTTGCCCAACTTATTAATTAGAAACAAACTTTCGAATTAATTTATTTAATTAAAACTAATTTTTAATTAAATAACCATTTTTGTCATCTTTTTAATTTAGTTGAATTTAAATAATTAAATATCAAATTCAAATAATTATTTAAACTTAAGATATTAAAATATCTTAATCAACTAAAAGATATTTTATTTTCTAATAAAATAAAATAAGATAATTAAACTTTTTAAATTCAAATAATTTAAAATTAATTAAATAAAAGATATTTGCAAAAATAGGAATTAGGGTTTGGGCACCAAGATGGTGCCCTAGGGCCGGTGGCACAAGGTGCCAAGCTCGAGATGGGCGGCTGGGCATGTAGGCGCATCAGGCGCAGCAAACAGGAGTGCGCGTAGGGGGCCAGGTAGGGTGCGCAGGGGCACGCGCAGGCAAGCACGGGGGCCAGGCGTGGTTGTGCGCAAGTGGGCGAGAGGGCTCGGGCTGCTGCCATGGCTGGTGCTTAGGTCCTTCTCCACTTGTGTACAGATTTTTACAATACATATTTCATAAATAGAACTTTACAAAAATCCTATGCCCTTTATGGCTTACACAAGATTTAGAAAAACAATAAAATTTCTAACTCAATAGCACCATATAATTAACGATCCATCATTCAACTATACATTCAAAAAATATATCCATCCATTCAATATACATATCAACATACATATAACAAATGCAAGAAACCTACACAGTATTTAATATATATATATGTATAGAATGCTCTGGTACCAATTGTTGGTATTAAATGATCAAACCAAAGGCTCGCAACAGAATATATGGACCTATTTTAATAAATATTAATACCAGTCAGGATCATACACATATATAAATATTAAATCACATACAAATAGATCAGGGATTACCTCTTGTAGCCTATCAAGTGTCTTTGAGTCTTTTTGTATATATCAACAATCTTCCTATCTAGTGTTCTGAGATCTCACACCCTGAACTTCCAGACCAATCCTCAAACACACAAGGATGTGTGTGGGCACGCAGGATTCAAAAGGTTGATTAATGTGACTCCCTAGATGTACTCAACACATGAGATCTAGAGAGTTTTAACAGAGAGAAGGTTTAGAATAGTTTTCAGATTTAGAGAAAACTATCGCTTTAGAGAGAGAGTCTATCTTTTTATTTTTCAAAATAATAATCAAGACTTATTCTGAAAGTCACGTACTATCAGACTTATAAAGATATTTAATCTAATTAAATAATCTATATTTAATTAAAATATAATTCAAATTAAAACTGATTAGATATTTTCATTTAATTATTTATTTAAATCATATTTAAAATGAATAATTGATTAAACAAAATTATTTGAAATTAAAAATTCAAATCCTAGGGATTAAATCCCTGATGCTAGGCGCCACACACTGTACAATATAGTGTGTGTCGCCCAAGCCTATATCAGGCTTCCATGATTTTCTCATTTGTTTGTTTAATCAATTTTTAAGACAATATATTTATCCCAACATAAATATCAGTTAATTCAACATTGACTTTATCTTAAAATATCAATTTTAAATTAAATAAATAAATATGATATTATAAATAAGATATTTATTATTCTCTCTCTTTATATTAATCCAAACAAGATTAATACTAATTTTAACCTATAGTTTTTCAAAATAAAAACTATATAGTTAAATAATAAATTAATTCACAATTACTCAATCACCCATAATTATCACATGATTATTTCCTTTCCCTGGAAAATTAATTAATTTGCAATTTAGTCATTTCTCTTTACAAATCTTTATTTTGACATTCTTACCCTTGACACTGTAGGAGAGAGGTGATATGGGGACCATGGACCTATAATATGAAGCTCCAATAAACCAGATTATTAATTAAACTCCTTAATCTAATAATCTTATTTGTTAATTTCATGATTAATCCACTATAAATATGGAACTGCACTCTAATTATTTATAGAATTATATTTACAGAGTTTTCTCTAGTAGTCTATTGATATAATCAATATATGTAGTTATGTCCTCCATTATTGGTTCGTTAATTAGAGCTGGTCAAAATTACCAGTTTACCCTTCTAATTACCTCTTAATTTTTAAGTACCATTAATTCACTAGAAAATAATTAATCTATAATATAATTATACATTTGAGCTTAATAACTATTCAGTTCCAGAATCAACCCTTAATGGAATTAATATTTGATCCGTTAGGAAAGCATGAATTCTATTATTATAATTAATATTCCCAGCCATCCATGATATTGAATCTACAAAATAAAAGTCATTAGCCTCATTATTCTAAGAGACATTAACAAGTGAATCAAAAGATCCAATAAACATAAACATGAGTTCATGAATACTCAGGATTTAGACTGATCTACAAATGATCATCTATTATGATAAGAATTAAATCTTTACGTCAAACGGCAAGTTTATAAAGATAATTAATTTTCATCGATCATGTCATATATAATCTTTATTATATACAACACATTTACTAAGATATCTATCCACATTAGTAATCTGAATCTAGATTACTTGCATCTCGTATGCTCAGCAAACCGTACTAGTAACCATTCATTAAAGATTCCTTACTTTAATATGTTACTTGTAATGACCCAACTACTCTAGACTTTTGGACCATTAACGAAACTATACATACAAATCCTTAATAAAGCTTACATTGCGAAAATACCATAATTTTATTATAAAACTTGTAAAAATAAGAGTTACTTACAAAAAATATCAAGAAGGATGTGGGATCCCATTGTTTGAAAAACAAAACATAACATGATTTATAATAAGAAGGGATTACGAAATAATTGCGGAAAATACATATAAAGACCATAAAAACAAGACTATATCCTCGAAAATCGAACTCTCGACTCCTTGAATCCATTCACCACCGATACACAATCTCCAAGCATCCATGAACCTTTCCGCCACTAATAGCTACTTTCCTACACATAAAAACAAAAAGGAATGAGCCTAATGCCCAGCAAGGAAAATCTAACACATACTTCATATACATAAATTTCATAAGAATTATAAAGACATAACATAACACTTATTACATACACATACTATAATGGCCATTATTACTTGGGGTCCCATAGACTAAACAAGTCATATGCCCATGAGATTAGTGGGGTCCTACTAGCTAAGTAGGTCATATGCCCATAATCTATTTGGGGTCTTGTTAGTCATATGGGTCATATGCCCAAGCCTACAAACATACATATGATAACACTTATCATAACATAAGATAACATATAGAACATATAACATATGCATTTCTATCCTATTTTCCTTACCAAAGTTACCGGAATAAGAGGACAGCGTTGGGACTTTTGGAACACTCCTAAAACCATATATAACAGGGTGAGTAGATTTGAAGAAAAATTAATGGAAAGAATGGAAGGAAATGGAATGACTAAACCTTTGAGAAACATACTTACGAAAAACTTATGTGCAAGTTCTTAGATTTCCTAACCAAAATAAGAATAAGGTTAGAAGACTGAGTAAAAGACTATGAGAAAGAAAATAACATAAAACCAATGAACTAGAGTTTTTGGGTTACCTTGAAGACTTGTAATATCAATCTACACCTCAAACCGAAATACTATAAAACCTTACTTCCCAAAGTGTTTGATAAGCTTATGATGCTCAAGCTTATGATTCCCCAACCCAGGTGTTTACACTCTCACACTCACTTAGCACTTGCAGCCTCTGAACTTAGAGCAAAAGATGAATAATGGCTGGGTACTAGGTCCTATTTATAGAGTTTAGGAATGAAAGGATCTTAATCTTACTTGAATAAAAATAATGGCTTTTTAGGTGAAAATAATTTGAATAATCGTTCAGCAGAGGCTGAAGACTCGTTCAAAAAGGTACTGGACTTATCAAGAGGTTGAATGGCCGAATGGAAAACAAATTCAAAATGTTTCAAAATATGCTGAAGGAGGCGATATATCGCCCCCTGTAGGCGATATATCGCCTGGGCCAGTATGCCCGAGGCTGTCGTGCATCGTCTCGTGTTTTCCTTATCTACGTGCTGCGATATATCGCCCCCTATAGCTGCGATATATCGGCACACGCTGATTAATTAAACACAAAATTACACATTTTTAGCTAAGTTTGAATGGAGTAAACAGCCTTGACTAAGCCCTCAACGTATTCAAAGCTGCTGACTGACCTTATAGCATTCAAACTTTTACCCTTATTAAATTTAATCCTCAAAATACTTAATCCTTAATCATCCATACATAACATGTGCTTAAAATCCTATTGGTCCTTATCTAAACCTTATAGTATAATAAATATTATTCTTAATAACAGTCATATAATCAAACCTTAGGTTAACATTAATATTCTTAAACTATAGGTTAAACTTAGAAAATCTATAAGTATTACTATGAGTGTCCAAATAATTCCTGGTCTGAACCAAAAATCCACAATTACAAAGATAATACTATAAATACTATAATACTACTATCTATCACAGCTAAGTAAAGTTCTTGGACTCTACATTACTGACTATTTTATTCATTATATATAATCTTAATTCTCTCGTACTAATACAAGATCATATTCTCATGAATGAATATGGAATTTTCTTGATATTAATATATAATTAATTCAAACAATATTTATAACATTCAAATATAATAAAATTGTATTTTTATTTAAAACCAATAAAATGTCTTTACATGCTTTTAGGGCATTAATCCTAACACCTCGGACATCTGAAACAAACACCAAGCAGTTAGTACCTTGACACGAAGAAAGTTAGGCCAAAACGAGAACCCTTAAGACAATTGCTCGGGGAAAGAGGAAGAAATAGACTAATGAGATCGCCAGAGACACCACCGGAAAAGATGAACACCATCAGAGATGATGAACACCGCCAGAATCTGGAAATTTTCCAGATTTCGGTCGAAGACCCAGAATGAGGAGAAACGCCCCAAAACACTTCAGAACCCCTAAATGAGCCATTTAGGCCATTTCCGACTACAAATAAGGAAAAAAAATATCCTCTAAAAGGCTAAAAAAAAAACCCCTAAGCATGCATCCCAAATTCTCAAACACGCACGAAAATGGAAAGTCATAGTTCAAGGATACTTACTCGAAATGTAGCATCAGATTGTGCTGAATCGAGTACGAACTTTGAAGAACTTCTTGTCGTTCACCCAAAAGTACAAAGCTTCACATAAGTCATCTAGAATAGCAATGGAGTTGGAGCAAGGCCAGAAAGTGGGTTAAGAGGCTAAGGGGGCTAAAGAGTTGAAAGCACAAGAAATTTGAAATGGGCTAAAATAATGCTGAGAAGTTGGTTCTCGACCTTTTATAGATCCAGTGCTTGGGGGTGAAGTAAGTGCACCCCGACTGTTGAATTACCTAGGACATAGGTACTCGAGAATGATACAAGGGTCGAAGATCAAAAAGGTGTGGACCGTGATTATTGTCATTGGAAAAAGGAAATCTTGAGCATAAGCTGAAAGGACATCTAGGGTACAGAAAATACGTTTTGGGCCGCGGACCTGGCCTTTCATTAATTGCACAGATTGATGGGCCCAGCAATGGGGGTGCAGCACATGGCAGGAAATCTCATAGTGGCGTTAGCAGAAGTCCAAACGTTTTCAATCCACAGACTATTCGAGTTTTCCCCAGTTTTAAGTCTCCACTGTCTGAGGACGAGTAGAGACTTAGGGGAAAATGTTGTTCATGTTTTCACCCAAGGACACATGGCAATCCGAGTAGGACATGTGGCGGGGACGTGTACTTCTTCAGATGAGGTCACACCCTGAGGGTCAGTCCTCGGAGGGTGGATTTCTCAGTTAGAGATTATACTCCTCGGATAAAGGTAGGGCACGGACGTCTCTCCGAGGCAAGGCCTCGGGACCTGGTTGGTAGTCCACAGTTCTCTTACCATCAGTTATCTTCCAGGATGAGGACCTTGTCCTCAGGATCTAGAAGGCCAGCTAGGTGTCAACCGACGCAGGTTTGTAGCATCAGAGGATCACCTGTCAACCTTTTAGGCGATCCATCCATAGGGTTTTCGATTGTACGACTCGACAATTCGCACTCCCATTACACCGTCTGACACGGAGATACATACAACATGCTCTGACAATACTTAAGGCATGTTCCCCATAAAGTAGGTACCTTTCTGCAGTGGGCCCACGGCTCTCGCTTGGGTCGTGGTCTTTATTCGATGCAATTCAATGCTTTAAATTGGTATTAACCCCCCCAATAACAGGAAGAATATACATTAATTACAAATAATTAGTATTAATAACCCCGACCTCTATAAATAGGGTTGGGAGTCTCATAGTACAGGGTTGGGTTTTTTAGAGAGATAACACTTTGTACTTAGAGCAATCTAAACGATGTCTGAGAATACACCATTAGAACTTGCCTCTACAAGCTTCCAATCCTCTGAATACCAGAGACTCGTGGACTAGGGCTCTTTTATAGCCTGAACCACGTAAAAAACCTTTGTGTTCTTGTTGTTCATTTCTTTAATCTCTCGTTTAAGATTGATAGCGAAAAAGGCAGTCAACACATATGATTTTTTTTACCTTTATATAATAAGTATTTTAAGAAAATGCATTATCTTTTTATATTTTATAACATATATAATTTAATAAATTAATAATTTTAATATTTAATATTTCTCACTTCATTTTTATATTTGGTTTAATAAAAAAATATGCATACATTTAATAAATATTTGTCAATTTTCTTTCATATGTTATTTGAAGATAATTTTTTTTATAGCATATTTTTGTTGATGATGAAAACAATTAGTATAAAAAACTAATACTAATTATTTTTTTCAAATTGTATATATATTTGTGTATAGATGATATTTGGGTAGGGATTAATGATTTTAAGTTGAAGTTTGGCATATAGGAGTTTGAATTGTGTTGGTGTTTGTGATAAGAGTCAGATTTTTAGAGGGAAGAATGCAATTCTAGAAAAATATTTCAAGGATGTAAAAAAAAAATTAACAAGCAGTCGGTTCAAGAGTGTTTTGTGTTGAAAATGAGGATTGTGATGAAGATGTTGTCAATGTTAGTTTAATGTATTTTATGTAGTTGTTTCTTCTTAGTTTTCAAATGGATAAACAAGTTTTGTTAGGAATAGGTATTTGAATTGTTTTCATATATCAATTGTTTTATTATATTATTATAATAATATTATAAATATCAAAAAAATTCTAAATTTTTTAATGTAGCTACAATCTTGTATTGGTACGAGAGGATTAAGATTGTATGGAAAAAAATTAAATAGTTCACAGTAATATAAAGCTTATAACGAATCTTTAGATTAGATATTGTTAGTATGGTCTACTGATATTATGAATACATGTGTTCTAGATCTGGATCACTGATGTAGTAGGACATCTTAGTGGAGGTACTTTGTATAATTAGATTATGCAGAAATGAACTCGACGTGTTATTAATACTTTTGTAAATATCATTATGCTAATAAAGTATTAATTAAACATATTAGTCGATGATCGTATACATATCAATATGAATTCTGAAGTTATTATGAACTCTTGTTTATACTATTTGAGTCATTTGATTACTCGTTAGGGTTTATCAGAATGATGAGGCTAAAAAAATTTGTTTTGGGGGCTCATTGATATAAATGGTTGGGAACATAATATACCAATATGGAATTTATGTCTTCTTATTCAAGAATTGAATAATGGTTCTCTTAAGGATAAAGAGATGAGTAAAGGGGTGAACAGTAAAATTATCCTAGCCTTCATTATGAATCACTAATAAATGATTGAATTGTATGTAAAGATTATATCAATGTACACTTATTATAATAAGTACTTAGTAAATAAATGTCTATAACAATGCAATCACATATTTGTAGTAGAATAATATTGAGATTAATAAATAGGATTATTGAATTAAAGAATTTCAATTAATAATCTAAATTTATTGGAGCTTTTAATTATAAGTCTATAGGTCCCTTAGCCGGCTCTATTAGTATTGTTCAAGGTAAGAGTTAAAACCGAGATAAAATTGTTCAGGTTAATTATGTGATAAATAAGGTTAATTATTTAATTATTATATAAATAAATTAAATAATTAATTATTTTATGATTTTTAAAATTATAAAATAAAATAAATAGAAAATAATTAATTTTGAATAAATTAAGTTTTTCTTAAAAGTGTAATATTAATCTAGTATTTGATTTGGGTTAGGATTAAATATTTGTTCAAATAATTAATTATTACATATAATTATTTAAATGATGATTCAATTTGGTTATCAGCTACCTAGAATTTATTTTGAAGAATATCAGTTTGAATAAATAAGTCGTTTAAAGATAATTTCGGTATTATTTTTAAATAATAAATAATTAAAAGAGGCTAAGACACAAATCCCTGAAAGTGGACATGTATCACAAGACATTCAAATTGCTTGTACTATAGTTGGCGTGCAACATTGAGTGTAAACTTAGTGTAACGCCCTAGTAATCCAAGACCGTTACACTATGTGTTTAAAATAGTGCTTAACTCGTTTAGCAAGCATTTTGGACGCAAAAGTGTGATTAAAATTTACGTAAAGGTTTAGGTATTAAATTTTTTGGTCAAAGGTTATAAACTTCTTCATTAAAACATTAAATATATACAAGGGATCCCAAAAAGAGTTTAAACAAAGTTTAATTACAATCCAAGGTACACAAATAGTCAGCCTAAGCGACAAAATGGACTTCTACTCTAAGTCCCTCAAAATATCCCGACCATGGTGGTCGAGCAAGCCAAACATGTACACACCGCTCCAAAGCCCTTCAACTCATTGTTGTTCGACCTTCCCCTTGCCATTACCTGCACCATAGAGCACCCGTGAGCCAAGGCCCAACAAGAAAAGTTCCATGAGACATACATAATAACCACAGCATGAACAGATAACAATTCATAACAATTCGCATAACTTTTAACTCGTAGCCATATATATTCAGTAATCATATTAACATTCAATATCAACTATACCAAGTAAATTCACATCACCAGCACCAAATGTACAGTCAATTCCTAGTAGAGTGTATCTCGCGGCACTAAGATTATGATAATAACCGCATAATTCGCATCACCAGCACTATATGTACGGTCGATGCCTAATAAAGTGCGTCTCCCATCACTAGGCTTGCAGTAATAACTGCATACTCACAATCAATCAACTACTATAAGCACAACAACCAAAGTATGCAATAATATTAATGATTCACAACCCTAGCTCATTTCAATATTATACGGTTATGACCATTTCTAGATACAATAGGGTCAATGCCCGCTCTACGTGCAATGTCAACTTTTCTTACCACGAGTCTTGTGCTAAAGACTGAACGACCTCGAGCGCGATCCTTTCCCCATGCCCCGCGGAAACCCTACTCACAACATTATAACGTAGGTTTAGTTTCTCATAAACCATAACCCATCACAACATCTTAATAAACCTTACTGGGCTCCTGGGTCGGTCGACCACCTGGCCAAAATGGCCAAGCCTACCCTAAATCACAAGCCCATCGACTGGTTGCCCTAGGCTGATCGACCGACACAAGTCAGAGAGCATTCTCTTTAATTTCTGCAATTTTCAAAAATTCAATCCTACTCAAATTCTACCTCACTTGTTCCAAACTCTGAATTTAAGCACTTAAATAGTTACAATACCTCATATGCATTCCATAAACACCAATCAATCATCCAATTCAAACCGAAAATCAAGAATTGAAGCTTTAAGGTTCCAAAACCCTGATTTCCCGAAATCCAAAATTCAAACAAAATTCTTGGATTTCAATCCAAATTAAAGCCAAGGATCAGTTAATAACTAGGTTTTCATCATCAACATCCATAGCCAAATGACCTAGCATCCTAAAATTCGAAAATCAAACCAAAGTTCTTATTTTCTACCAAGAACATAAGATGAGCTAATGAAGAACAAAAGAGAGAATCCTTACCTCTTGAATTCAAATTTCCTAGGGAGTTTTAGGTGTTTGGTAGCTGCTAATCCCCTTAGACACTTGAATTTCCTTAGGTTCTCCTCAATTTCCACAAGAAATCTTGATTAACTTAGTAATTTTTTGTGTTGAAAGAGTTCAAGAAGAAGAAGAAGGATTAGAGGTCTTGAACATGAGAAACCTTTAGTCACGGGTTTCCTCTAATGGCTTGGTCAAATGATCATTTTGCCCCTACTTTCACTTAGTTCCTAATTAATCCTCAAGGGCATTTTGGTACTTTTCACTTAAGATTCTCATTAAACTTCAAATTACTCCATTAATCAGCTAAACCATCAAGCATAATTATTCTACCACTAAATTTTATTTTACCAATTATCCCAACCTATAGAAGTTCCCAAAATACCCCTTGGCTCAACCCGAGCCGAGCATTTATTCTCGTTGTGACTTTCTACTAAAATGCTCGAAAGGATTCACTCGCATCGAATATCACATATATATCCACATAATAATGCGGTCTCAATTCACACCCACACAATAATTATAAATATACCATCAATGGGTCAAATTATGAAAATACCCATTTTTAACAAAAGCAAGTCTTTCAACACATTTAATACACAGAATTATATATACTCAATAATATAACAATATAATTCACATAATTACCCTACATTCCCTCCCGGAACGCTAATCAAAGTACTAAACCTTACTAGGAGTTTTGAGATGCTACACTCAATCTTAACTCTTTTATTTATTTAATTATTATTTTATTAAAGATAAATGTTTGAATGTGATTTAATGCATTTTGAATAATAAAGTAATACAAATATTAAAACCCTATAATTATAATATATATATATAGATATTATTGATTGTAGGTCTAATAAGTTTTTCACAATTGTAGAGTCCACGAACTTTACTTAGCTAGTTAGATAGTAGTAGTAATAGTAATAGCTAGTAGTAGTTGTAGTATGGTTATTACTGTGGATTTTGGTTCAAGCCGGGACTTAGTTGGACACTCGTAGCAACACTTGTAGATTTTATAAGTTTAACCTATAGTTTAAGAATATTAATTATAACCTAAGGTTTGATTAATATGACTGATTATGAAGATGATATTTATTATACTATAAGGTTTAGATAGACCCAATAAGATAATGACATTTGTCATATGCATGTTTAATGAGAAATTAAGTATTTTTGAGGAATAGTTTATTAAGAGTATAATTGAAAATCCCAAAGTCTGCCAGCAGCTTTGAAATCGTTATAGGACTCAGTCAAAGCTGTTTACTCAATTCAAATTAGGCTTAAAAAGTGCAATTACGTGTATAATATTTCAGCGTATACCGATATATCGCAGCTCTAGGGGCGATATATCGCCATACGAGGATACAAAAAACACGTAACTCTGCACGACCACTTCGACGAGCATCGGGAATATCAGCCCAGGCGTTATATCGCCTAGCATGGGCAATATATCGGCTCTAGGGCATGAATTTTGAATAATTTTGAAACCGAACTCATTTATTCCATAACCTCTTGATAAGCCCAGAATCTTTTTGACCAAGTCTTAAGCCTCTGCTGAACGAATATTCAAATGTTTTTCAATTAAAAGTCATTATTTTTATTCAAGCTAAATGAAGATCTTTTCATTCTTGAACTCTATAAATAGGACCTAGTACCCAGCCATTTCTTTCATTCTTCAAGCTGAGTTCAAAGCCTTCAAGCTATTAGTTTACTTTAGAGTGTTAAACACTTGGGTTGGGGTTATAAGCTTTATCATCATAAGCTTATTAAACACTTGGGAAGTAAGGTTCATAGTGTGTATTTCGATTTCGAGGTGTAGTTCGGTCATAGAGCATTCAAGGTATTCCTATTTCTAGTTCCTTTCTGTATTGTTTCATTAGTTTTTATAGTTTTTCTCTACTTAATTCCTAACTCACTGTTTTCATTCGTGATTAGGCATCTAAGTTCTTTGAACTTGAGGTTCTTGTCGGTAAGGTCCTTCTCAGTGGTTTAGTTCATTCCTTTTCATCTCTTTTTTTTAGAATACTCACCTTTCTATTAATGGTTTTTAGGAGTGTTCCAAAATCCCGTCCTTGATCTCACATCCCGGTAATTGGTAAGGAAAATAGGATAGTATTATATGCTTATATGATTATGCTATAGTATGTTTTTATATGTTATGATTATGCTATAGTATGTTTTATATGTTATATTTTTTAGGGCTTATATTTGCTTAAATAGCAAACCCCAACACTTTTATGTTTTGGGGGCTTATAGTTGCTTAGCTAGCAAACCTCATTGTAGTATGAGGCTTATAGTTGCTTAGTTAGCAAACCCCAATAGTTACCATGTACATGGGTTAGAATTATGATATATGTTTATAGAATATGCTATATGTTTATAGCTTATGTTTATGTATATGTTTCATGCTTGTAGTAGATTTTCCTTGCTGGGCATTAGGCTCATTCTTTTGTTTTATATGTGCAGGAAAATAGTTATGGCGGCGGGAAGATTCATGGCAGCTTGGGATTGTGTATTGAGGGAGAATGAAATCGGTGGACTACGTGACGATTCGAGGATGAAGTTGTTTAAGTCTTTTAAATTATGATTTTTATGTATTTCTGCACTTGATTTTGTAACCAATTCATTTAAGATTTAAGTCATGTTTTACTTTATTTTCAAACAATGGGATCCCATGTCATGTTCTGAATTTTATGTTAACCTTTGTTTTATAGTTTTAATAAAGTTATGACTATTTCATATGTATGTTTTTCTTAAGATTAGTATCTATGTATAGTAGTTATTAATGGTCCAAAGTCTAGAATAAGTCAGGTCATTACAACAATATCGAGATCTAACTTACTAGAGAAGATAATATATGTTATTATTTTCTCTCTAAGAAAAATCTTATATTCTCTAGGCCTATTCCAAGATCTCATGTGTTGAGTACTTCTTGTGAATAACAAATCAATTTTATAGTTTATTTACATCCTCACACACATCTTGAGGTGTAGAGAATGGTTCAGAAGATCGTGATTGAGTTCTTAAAGTAAATCTTGGATGGGATGTTCATTTAAATATACTAGAAGAAAGCAAGGATTCTTGATAGGCTTCAACTTGTATGATACTTCTTCTTTTATATGTTTTAATTAATGTATGTATATTAATGAATTCGATTTTTAATTAATGAATTTGCATTGGGCCAACCCCCCATGCGCTTCTGTTATGCATATTGGAACTCAGTTTCCAGCAATTAATACTAGAGTTGGTCATTAATCTCTATATACATTAATTGTTATGTGGGTATTTATGCATTCTAATTTTTTGTAATATTTGATGAATAGATGGATGTATGTTTGATGAAAGTTTATTCTTAAGGGCTATTATTTATATGGTGTTTTGGGTTTAAGGAATTGTTCTTTAATTTTCTAAATCTGAAAAGTGTAAGCCATTTTGGGCGTAGGATTTTTGAAATTTTACTGAAAAATCTACATCATTCTAAGCCCTAGCACTCTTAGCTTGCGGACAATGCCCAACTGCTCATGGCCAATCACCCCATCACTCTTGGCCCTGCTCTTAGCGCCCCAGCATCTCTCGACCTATGCGCCCCTGTGTATCCCACACATGTCCAACGACTTCATAGGACCCTAGGCTCCTCACCCAAGCCCTAGGGAAACAATTGTTGCTCAATAAGTCCATGGGCTAGGTGTGTGGCACTAGGATTGTTAACAGGCTAGGTCCGAGGTCCAATCTTAAAATTTATTTATTTTGAATTTTAGCCTAATTTAAATTAGGCTCAATAACTTGTTGGGTTTATTGACCCAAGTTCAATTTTTTGTTGAAAATTGTTGAAGTTATTTTATTCAAAATTAAATAATTGGGCAAAGTTAAAATTGTTTAAATTGAAAATCTTAATGATAGTTCAAGAATACTTTGAAGGCTCAAAGATTGAAGATGGAGAGCTCAATTAAAGCCTTAGAAAGTATTTAAAATTTTATATGTATTTATTCCAAGTGTTGTAATTTATCAAGAAATACCCAAAACATCAACCTGTATTTATTTATTTAAATGCTTGAATGTGATTAAATGTGTTTAATAATATTGTCATGCATTGTAACATGTCATACATATTACCCACACAATATTCAATTAAAGCATGCATATCATACAAGTAGAAACATGTTTTAATTAGGAACATCCAATTTGATTATGTGTTTTTATTTGATAAATAAAAAAAATTTGAGCTAGTTTAAATTAGTTAATCTTGGTATATTGATTTTAAGAGTTAATCTCAAGTATATTTAAATGATGTTCTAAATAATTATAGCATTACTAAATTAAATTAAGGGAACTATTTAGTAGTTTTATTAAATTGTCTAATAAATATATGCTTAATATGATTGGTAATTATTAGAATATAAATTAGTATATTAATTAGATTAATTTCACCTAATTAAAAAACAAATGATGTTTAAAGAAAACACTTAATTGTAAAATAGTGAGTGGGAGAAGGAGATGCGACAATAACTTCTACGGCCTCCAATAATTAATTGACCCCGAAAGAAGTTGGAAAAGGCCTCAAGGCACCTCGTAACACCCCCTTAAAGAAGGTGTTGAACTATGTTGCTTTCAAGGTTAATTTCCTAATAGGATAGGATGAAGTGATGGATATTCAAGTTTGGTTGACCGTGAGGCTCACTCTTGGTGATATCATGGAATTTGAAACAAATGGGTTACACTCACAGAGATTAAATAGGCTTTCGAGCGAACTAATTAATCTTGACCAAATCAACAATTTTTCATAAGCCAAAAGAGAAAATAGTTTATTTTAAGTTTTCACTTATGAATTTGAGAATGTCTCAAAATTAATTTTGAAATTAGTCCGGCCTATCCTAAGGTAGTTCATTAATTGTTAAATTAATTAATTGTGAAATAATGATAATTATTATTATTATTATTATATGTTATTGAAATTTGTTGTATTCATGCATCATATTTACTGTTAAAAAATATTGATATTTATGATATATGCTAAATTAATTTATTTTATTGATTTATTTTAGCAATATGTCATCGTCGAACCCTGTTATTGGACTACTTGCTAATAAGAAACTTATAAGTGACAATTACATGAAATGAAAATCAAACATGAATATAATTTTGATATGTGAGAACTACAAATTTGTCATAATTGAGGAATGTCCTGAAATTCCTACTGTCATTGCTTCCAAAACTGCTAGAGAAAAATATGGTAGTTAGGTCCCATCAAATAACAAGGCCAAATGTTACATGCTTCCAAACATGAGCAATGTTCTAAGAAAGAAACATGAAGAATATGAGACTACATATGAAATATGGTAGTCTCTTCAGGCCATATTCATGTTTGGCCAATAGTCCAATCAATGTAGACATTAGGCTACTAGAACTTATATGAATATGCAAATGAAGAAAGGCGTTTTTGTAAGGGAACATGTTTTGACCATGATTAATACAATGTGGAAGTCCATGGAGATACTATTGATGAGATGACTAAAGTAAGTGTTATACTTTAATGTTATGAACAAGTTGGAGTACAACATGTTGGGGTTTTATGCCCTCATTAAAACCCAAATTCTTTGTAATCTAATTTTATTATCAATAAAAGAATAGAAATCAATTTTTGTTTTGGTCAATCACTTTGCTCACATGTTTTATTTTCATGATTATTTGTTTAATATAAACTTCTATTAAGTCCCGAGCATATAGCTAACCATATTTGTAGTGACATAATCACAGTGGAATATAAATATGATTATATGTTCAAAATAAGTTAGTCCTAAGATTAGTCAGTTCACAGGATTTACACTGACTTGCAAATCTATGATATGATCTACTTAAACATTGTAGTGTTATGTTCTTTCCAGAACATTAGCAAAGTAGATAAGATCGGATGTATTTGTTACATCGGACTGGACCGATATTGATAGTAGATAGGATAAGTAAACATACCGTTATTATCTATTCTATCCATATCATATAGTTGACCATAGGTCAATTCAATCTTAATTATGAGTGGTTAGTATTCTAACTGATTATTTTATTTGAGTTCTTTGACTTGCTCGCTACCAGCTTACCCTACGGACTAGCCCATACTTACATCTTGGGAAATCGGTAGTATAATTGAGTGGGAGCGTTAATCATAGATATGAACATCTATAGCTTCTGATGAAGAAGTGAAATAATAGTTTCCTTTTAGTTTGGTTCAAGGTGCTAAATGATAGAGATCTCATTTCAGTAATTAATATTAGTTTACTGAAATATCATTTACAAGGAACTAAGTGTTTTAAGGATAAAATACAATGAGGGGTAAAACGGTAATTTAGTCTCATCTCATTGTAGACTGTCTATAGAGGATTGAGTGACAATTATGGTTGTAACAATGGATAATTAATAACATAAATATACTTGCTATAGAGCGTTCTATGAATTCAATAGTGTAATTCCGAGTCTTTAGTAGAGTCACAAGGAATTAATTAGTTAGTAAATTTATTTGTTAGATTTATGATAACTTATTGGAGTTTGATTTCATAGGTCCATGGTCCCCACTGTACCTTGGATAAAATCATCTAGATAGTCTCAATTAATTGATTTAATTATCAATTAGAATTATCAAAGTTGATCAGGTCAAATTTTGATAGTTTCACAGAGTTATGTAATTTAGAGAAGAAAAGAGAAATTAAGGCAGATTTATTAATTAAGATAAATTGGTATCTAAATTAATAAATAAGTTTAAATCAAGATTCAAATTATAAATAATTAATTTTATAAAGGATTTAATTAATTAAATCAATAGAAAATAATACAAATCTTGATTTTAAGTCCAATGTGCTTATAATTAAATGGGAAATTTCACGGGCCTAAAGCCCATGAGAATTTCGACCTAATGACTGATTTTATCTATTATTTTATTGATTTTTTAATTAAAATAAAATATAATCTAATTGAGCCTATAAAAGGAATGCTAAGTGAGAGTTGAAAATATGTGTTTTGAGATTACAGAAAGACTATCTGACAGAAAATCAGAAGATCTATTCTTGATGCTCTAGGTTTTAGATTCTCTTTACATCATAAGTCTTTTTCTAAGCCTCAATATTCTTTTCTCTTCTTCTCTCTGTACCTATCTCATGTGTTGAGAATTGCCCACTCTAGTCTAGGTGATTCTAAGGATACTTTGGAAGGTTGTGAAGAAAATTGAAGAATAGTTCAGTTTCTTGATGATACCATGCGACAGAAAGGATACAAGGGTTAGAGAAACTGACGGAATGACTCAATCATTCCGCTGCACAATAATGTAAGTGTTCTTGTCATTATCTCTATATGAATTCAATTTTAGAAACATGTTCTAGGTTGTCTCATATTAATTTGTTTAATATAAGATTTACATGAAAATAAACAAGATCTTGCCTTTGGCAATCAACTGGCCTCAAAGCCTTTGGCAATCTTTAATTTTCATAAATGAATATGGTAAAAATTAAATTATTTGATGTGTTGAGTAATTTGATGGATTTCATGATTTTTATGATGCATATTGAATTTTATGTGATTATTAGCATATTTGGGTTATTTTGTTGTGTTTTCTTTGCAAATAATTTTTATATAAATGCTTTATTTGATGTAAAACATGGTAAAATTATTAGAAAACGTTTTTGGGTTGAAAAATTACACAAATTTTATTAAAAAAAAATCCGAGCACCGGTCGCGACCTGGGTAACAGGGGCCAGTGGTCGCAGCCACCATTAACCCCTGGCCATGGCCAGGACACGAAAAATGACCAGTTTTGTCCCGTGGCCACGACCAGCGATAGTTTTTTCTTAAAATTTGATTTTTGAATGTATTTTTTAATAGGTTAATACAAAAATATCATATCTTTTCTATTATTTAACAATATCTTTGATAATTTTGTTGTTTGATCTTTTAAAAAATAGATATTTTCTACAAAGATTCAAATTCAAATTTAAAAATAGGTTAACTTATTAATTTTAAATATTTAATATATTAAAATATTAGAATTAAGTTATTAGATATTATAGATATTTTTTGAAATCTTTTATTTGAAAATAATAATATCTAATTATTCTATAGATTTTAATATTTAAATAATTTGAAATTTTAAAGTTTGTTGACTAGATATTTGAATTTGTATAACTGTTTAAGATATTTTTTTCAAAAATAGCAGATGATATTTGTTTTAAAAATTTATAACTGGTTAAATTTTTAAAAATATCATGTTTTTCAAACCAACTAATAAAATATTTTTTTAATAAATGAGATTTAAATTAACTTTGATTAAGTGTTGATAAATCCTATTTAAATTAAATTAATATTTTTTCAAAATGACCTAAACTAAGTTGATTGTTGATAAATGCAATTTAAATTAACTTTTGTTAATTGTTGATAAATTTTATTTAAATCGACTTATTTATTTTTGCAAAAATTTAATTAATTCGAATTTTTGGATAAGTTCTAGAAAATTAATTGTGGCATTTTTGCAAATGAAATAAATTGTGGTATTTTTGCAAAAATTCATAAACTTGCTCATATAGTAACATGATTAGGCCCCATCCAATTATAACATGTCTGTTTGCACTATATGTGGTATTTTTTCAATCGATCTTAGATGCATATAGTGGGCCATATGTTTGCTTAATATATGGATTTTGCCAAATAAAATATTCATAAAATAATAGGTTTTATTTGGGCCCATTAGAAAATGTAAAGTTTAAATTCCTCTCTTGTGGGTGGTTCCACTTGTGAATGCCCATTTGCTTTGTATAACAATAGTGGGCCTAATCAATTAATAACAATTAATAAAACGAAGGTTTAAATTCCTGTCTTTTGGACCTTATATGGAAGTTAGGGGGACTTAGTAATGGGAATGACATACTGGATACAACCCTCCTCCATGCAAGCCCAATTGTTAAGGCTCATTTGCCTAAGTTGGACTTAATTGTATAGGTTCATTATATTAGTTAAACCTAAATATTGATTAGAAACAAATTAATTCTAAATTAATTGAATTTGTTTCAATGTGACACTTTAGAATTAATAGGAAATTATAGGACTTTGGTTTTAAAAATTCTAATCTTATAATTTTTTGGAGAACCGTAGTCATTAATTTTCGAAAATTAATAATAAAAATACTATTGTTATAATGAGCTTATTTTAAGAATTATATTCGATCTCCACCGTTGGTTTAACATGGTCAATAACTTAATGGGGTCTCGAGATGCTTTGATTCGCCCTCCTACGGAAGGTGTTCAATAGTTATTTTGATAAGGATAAATTTAGAAAGATAGATAATTATAGGTCAAATTCTACTAGACTCACCCCTACGGTGACTTTAGGACTAAATCTATTGATTATCGAAATCGCGGGTCTAGCTCATAAAATAAGATATTTTGTTTTCTTATTTTGATCAAATAGTAGGTTGTTAATAATGGTGTCCATTATTAAATGAGTTTACAACTCTATTTAACTAGTGGTACTTTTGGACTCTCGCCAACTGGGACAACGATATCATAGATTAGTTAAAAACCTAAAGAAATAAAGATATGATCATTTTTGGTATTTGTTCTCTATTCTTACATATTTTTTTGTATATGTTGTGCTATTTCTTGAAATTTGTGTGAATAGAAGTTTTATTGAGCAAATGTGATTGATTTCCATTTTATTGATAATTTGTAGTATCATTATGGCTATGTCTACTCCCATCATTTCTCAACTTTCTATGGAAAAACTCACTGGAGAAAACTTCCTTAAATGGAAGCAAAACATCAACATTGTGTTGATTGGTGACAATTCCAAGTTCGGCATGACTGAGGAATCCCCGGAAGTTCCAGCTAAAGGAGCTACCAAGAGTGTGAAGGATAAGTATGAGCATTGGCAGGTGGCTAACAACAAGGCATTGTACCGACCCAAAATTTGCTAATAAGGATTAAGGGCCTTGATTAGCGTGCCAGGAGGGCATAATTGGTATATGTATGATTTAATGGTTAAACGCATGATTATTTGATTATATGTGAATAAATGATTAAATGCATGTTTATGAGTATTAAATGTGCATGTGGGCCCTGATTAGTTTAGAAGGGCATATTTGTAATTTGAACCCGTTGAGGGTATGACTTTAAGTTATACGCGGTGTTTCTGACATGAGGAGATCCTGTTCCACGGTATTAGTCGAGAGTCATGATTGTGGTAAGTGATTTTTAGTTGAGGTTGGTAACCATTAGTAACCTTAGTGTTAGTGGTATTAGTGAAATAAGAAGGGAAAAGTGGTATTTCTGTTAGAGTTGTGAAATGACCTAGCTACCCTTGACGTTTGGTGTAGGGCTTAGTTTGAGGAAGGGTAGGATGGTCTTTTGGTGTTAAAATTGGAAACCCACAGCTGAAGGAAAAGGTTCTCACATGTTGGACTTCTCAAGACTTCCACAAACCTTTTTGGTTCAATTTTGAAGAAGAGAGAAACAGGGCATAGGTCTTGAGAGCTGGTTTTTGAAGGAATTAAAGAGTGAGATCAATTTGAGGAAGGATTAGTAGCCAACCACACTTAGAAATTTCGAAATTTAGGAGGAAGGTAAGAATTTCATGTTCGGGTTTTAGGTTTCCACTTGTTCTTGGGAGTTTTGGACTTTAATTTCTGAATTTGGGTTGTGATGAAGTTTTGAAGAACCTGGGCTTGGAACTTTGAGTGCTGAAGCTTGGAGTGGTATTGGGGGCAGCCTAGGGTCGAATTTCTCTCTGAGATAATGATTTCTAGCCCTTTATTGTTCTGGGTTTTCTGGTTTTTAGTTGGTGTTCTTGAGCTTCAAAGCTCAGTTTTGATTTTTGTGTTTGGGGAGGGTTTTAGCCAAGTTTTGATGTTATTAGGTTGTTTTGGATGAGATATAGGGAATTATGGACTCAATTTTATGTTTGATTGATGATTGGAGTGAGTTTTTGGAGCTTTGGCTCAGGAAAGTTCGAAGGGATAAACCCATAAATTTTCATTTCTGGTGCTAGCGTTGTAGCGCTAGGTTGGGAGCGCTACAGCGCTAGAATGCATTTTTTGGGGGGGCCTTGGGTTTCTGACTTTAGCGCTGTAGCGCCCATCTAGTAGCGTTGTAGCGCCCATCTAGTAGCGCTGTAGCACTACCCTGCTTTCAAAACCTAATTTTTGGGTACTTTGTTGGGTTGTTGTCCAGGGGCTCAGGGGTCGATTCCACCACCCCGTTTAGTGGAATTGGACTTCCCGAGAGCTTGGGATTGGTCCCGAAGTTGGTTTATGGAATCGAATTATAATGAGGGTTCTATTTACGATTTGTGACTAGGTGACTGCTTGGATTTTGGGACAGGATCGTACTCGAGGGGCCGATTCTTGAATTTAGTGCAAGTGTAAAAGGTAAGAAAATTGCACCTTTATGTGATTGTGTGGGACTGAGATTCCCTGTATTTGAATGTATATATTGTGTGATTGTGATGTGCCATGTGAGCATGAAATAAACGGCCTAAGAGTGTCGGAATTGATATTTGCGCACAGGACGCGGCTCATCCATTGGTAGCTGAGGTTAACTATATAATCATTGAACTTGGCCTAAATGAGCCGGAGTCAGTGGGATAAACAGAGGGTGCGGCCTAAGGGCGCCGACCCTAGGTATTGTATAAAGTATTTACTGTTGTTAATCTGATGATTATGGCATGTTCATTACCTGGATGATAGACTATTGATTTGTTGATTGATATCACTGATTATGTGAATGTTATGGTCTACTGAATATTTGGTTAATGTTTTGTGAATTATTTGAGTACTGTTATTGGTTATGCTTTGTATTATGGTTTTCTTGCTGGGCCTTGGCTCACGGGTGCTATGTGGTGCAGGTAAGGCAAGGGTAAGCTGGATCAACCCTGAATTGGAGAGCTTTGGGGGCGAAATGTACATAGTCGACTGCTCGGCCGCCACGGCCAAGGGATGGTACAGGGACATGAGAACCTAAAGTACCTATTTTGCCATTAGAGTGACTTGTGATTGTATATAACCTTTGAAATTTTGTAAATTGTTCTTTAAACCTTGTTTTTGGGATCCCGTGTATCAAACGTTTATTTAAATTAAATTTATCTTTTATGGCCAAAATATTTTAACCCTAGTTTAATTATGGTTTAATGTCACATTTTTAAATTAAATGACTTGATTAGCAATTCTTGCACCTTTATAAACACACGGTGTAATGGTCTTGGTTATCCAAGGCGTTACAGGCGCAGTACCACATGTTGACTAGTATGGTCGACACTCTCAAGAAAAAGATGGAGAATGTCGAGACGACCTACGAAATCATGGAACAACTCCAAGACATATTTGGTGCCAAGCCAGCGCAGACTCATATTGAGGCCACCAAGAAATATGCCAATGCTCGGACGGCACTGTCTCAACATGTTCACGATCATCTGATCAAAATGACAAACTACTTTCAGGAAGCTGAACTGCATGGAGCAACAATAGATGAGGAAACTCAAGTCGGCTTATTCCTCAGCAGTCTCTCTCCAACTTTCCTGCCATTCACCACCAACTATGTGTTGAATAAACTCAACTATGGTCTGACGCAGCTCATGAACGAGCTTTAGACTTTTGAGTCTATCATGGGTGGACCAAGTAAGGGAGGATAAAAGAAGACAACTACTACTACTGTTGTTGATCCAGCTAAGGCTGAAGCTAACCAAGCTTCGTCTTCAAAAGCTAGAAACAAGAGGAAAGATGGACAAAACAACAACCCCACGCCTTCAAAGACTGAAAAGACGAGTGCACAATCAAGTGCACAGATGCCTAAGGGGAAGAACAAGAAAAAAAAGAAAGGTAAATGTAAGTGTTTTCACTACAAAGAGAAAGGGAATTGGAAACAAGATTGCCCCAAGTTTCTAGCAGCGAAAAACAAAGGTAATGATTATAGTTCATTTATCTTAGAAACGTGTGTTTTAGTGTAGAGTCCAAGAACTTTACTTAGCTAATTGTTTAGTAGTATTATAGTATGTTTAGTGTTATCTTTGTTACTATGGATTTTTGGTTCAGACCGGGAATTATTTGGACACTCATAGTAGTACTTATAGATTTTCTAAGTTTAACCTATAGTTTAAGAATATTAAGTATAACCTAAGGTTTGATTAATGTGACTGATATTAAGGATTATATTATTATATTATAAGGTTTAGACATCAACCAATAGGATTTGAAGCACATGTTATGAATGGTGATTAAGGATTAAAGATTTTTGAGGATTAAATATAATAAGGAGTAAAGTTTGAATGTTATAGGGTCAGTCAGCAGCTTTGAGTACGTTGAGTGCTTAGTCAAGGCTGTTTACTCCATTCAAACTTAGCTAAAAATGTGTAAATTCGTGTTTAAATATTCAGCGTATGCCGATATATCGCAGCTATAGGGGGCGATATATCGCAGCACGTAGATACGGAAAACACGAATCGATGCACGGTCGCCTCAGGAACAAAGGTCCAGGCGATATATCGCCTATAGGGGGCGATATATTGCCTCCACCAGCATGTTTTCAAATACTTTTGAATTCTTTTCCTTTCAGCCATTCAAACTCCTTCAACAGTCCAGCATCTTCTGAACGAGTCTTCAGCCTCTGCTGAACGATTATTCAAATGATTTTCACCTAAAAAGCCATTATCTTTATTCAAGTAAAATCAAGATATTTTCATTCCCAAACTCTATAAATAGGACCTAGTACCCAGCCATTATTCACCATTTGCTCTAAGTTCAGAAGCTGCTAGTGTTAAGTGAGTGTGAGAGTGTAAACACCTGGTTTGGGGAAAACTATAAGCTTAAACATCATAAGCTTATCAAACACTTTGGGAAGTGAGTTCTATAGTATTTCGGTGGAAGTTAGATTGATCTTGCAATCTTTGAGGTAAACCCAAAACTCTAGTTCCTTTCTGTATTTTATGTTATTTCCGTTCTCAAAACCTTCTACTCAGTCCCCTAACCTTATTCTTATTTTGGTTAGGGAATCCAAGCTCTTAAGCATATAAGTCGGTAAGTATGTTTTTTTATGGTTTAGTCTTTCCATCTCTTTCATTTCATCTCCTTTCTTTAGACTCACTCTTTCTTATGGTTTTAGGAGTGTTCCAAAAGTCCCAACTCAGTCCATAATCCCGGTAACTTTGGTAAGGAAAATAGGCTAGAATCAACATGTTATGTGCTTATGTTATCTATATGTTTTATGTTATTAAAAGTGTTATGATATGTATATGTGTATGTTTGTAGGCTTGGGCATATGACCCATATGACTAACAAGACCCCAAATGGGTTATGGGCATATGACCTACTTAGCTAGTAGGACCCCACTAATCCCATGGGCATATGCTTGTTTAGTCTATGGGACCCCAAGTAATAATGGCCATTATAATAAGTGTATGTTATATGTATTATGTTAAGTCTTTATGTTTTCTTATGAAATTATGTATATGACTTTGTGTTAGATTTTCCTTGCTGGGCATTAGGCTCATTCCTTTCTGTTTTATGTGCAGGAAAATAAGCTTTAGAGGCGGTAAGATTCGTGACGCTTGGAGGATGTGTATCGATGATGAATGGAGTCAAGGGGCCGAGCGTTAATCGATTCGAGGATGTAGTTTCGGTTTTATATCTTTTTATATGTATTTTCCGCACTAATTATGTAGTGTTTTATTATTTTAAATTATGTTTTTGTTTTAAAGACAATGGGATCCCATATCCGTTTTGGTATTTACTTTGTAAATAACTCTTATTTTGCAAGTTATTCAATAAATTATGGTATTTTCGTAAAAATGTAAGTTTTATGTATAGTTTCGTTAATGGTCCAAATAGTCTAGATTAGTGGGTCATTACAGTTGGTATCAGAGAAACGGTTCCTTCGCATGAAGTTCTCCTCGATACACATGCTCAAAGCTCCGAATCGGACCGCCAAGTAAGTGTTTAAGTTACAAGTTACAAGTTACTTTGTTTATGTGTATAGCTAACAACTTTAGTGTTTATGTTTCAGTTAAGAATGAATGGAGCTTTAACCTACCAAGATATCCGAGCCATTAAGGCCTTAAAAAGAATAAGGGAGCCAAGAAACACCGTAGGAGCCCTAGAAAGGATTACTCGAAGGTTGCTTTTGTTTCACCAAGCAATAGGTGGCCTTCAAGAGGATAAACAAATAATGCTAAGATCAACGGAACAATATGTATTAGTGATTAGGTTGTTTAAAGATTTCCATCCTGTAATAGCAGCCTTAGAAGAAATATGGGAAGAAATGCGTGAGGAGGATGAACTACCCTTAGCAATGAGATACTACTTCCTCTTAGTTCGGTTTACCGCGAAATCTGAGTTTCAATTCACCAATGAGCAAAAGAATAGGATTCTCACCAACCTACCTATAGGACGTTTCGATGCTCATGATAATGATGATTATGAGCAAATAGATGATGATATGATAGATGACGGATCGGATGTAGAAGATCCCGATTTTTAGATTAGTAGTTTTTATTTGTTTTATTTACTTTTGATTGTAATAAGTGAAATTGTTTTTTTTCCAAATGAATAAACATGCTATTTGAATATCATGTGTGAGTTTGATTTTTTTTTTTTTTTTTTACAATCATAATAAATACTAAATAAAATGAATAATGACTGAGTTCGGTGAGGGTGGATACAAATCAATGGACCAAGTTTCCTTATTGAGAGTTAGGGGGCCATAGTAGTGGGAACGATTTTACTGATCCCAGCCCTCCCTCAATATGGTTAACTTTGGAACAAAGATAAGTTTCGAGCTTGAGAATTAAGTCATATAGGATGATTAGAAACAGACTTAGAAAATAAAGATGGCTTGTTTTTCTAAAGTATAGAAACCCACTATAATAATAATAAAGACTTATATAATTTTTCATAAGAAGTCATAATAAATAGGTCTGAGATATGTTTGTTTTAGAATAAGTTTTTGCCTTAGAGCCTATTAGGTAAAGTTCTAACATGTTTCTTTCAACTGTTAGAACTCTGCTACGATGTCTCTCCGAAGATCCGCACGCACCAACGGAAACGCCTCCAACGATGTTCCAGCGACCAATGCGGTCCCTACCATTCGCCGAAGGAGAGTGCGTGTTACTGCTCGCCGCAATGCACCGGCACAACCAGCTGACAACACGGCAGAGATTGCCAGACTACGACAGCAAGTCGAGGAACTTCTGCAGCAACAACGCCAACAGGCTCAATCTCAGCCTCAGCCTCCACCACAGCCACAGCCGCATCCGCAGCCACAGCCAATGGCCCCAGCACCCCAACAAGTTGGTCCATATGGGGGATGGCCTATGACAAACTACGCTCCATATCCTGTACAGCACATGGAGCCAGTGTACGAGAGGTTCCGCAAGCAGCACGCTCCGAACTTCGAAGGGACTACGGACCCCTTTGAAGTAGAAGAATGGCTAAGGAATGTGGAGCCGATACTAGCACACATGAACCTCAGTAATGCAGACCGCATATCCTGCGTCTCATCTTTGCTCAAGAAAGATGCCAGGATATGGTGGGACTTGGTCCAGCAATCCCATGATGCTGCCACCATGACGTGGACCCGATTTGTGGAGCTCTTCCACAAGAAGTACTACAATTCAGCGGTACTTGCTACGAGAGTTGAGGAGTTCACCAATCTGAAGCAAGGGAATTTAACAGTGGCGGAATATGCTCGTCAGTTTGATCGCTTAGCCAAGTTCGCGGCAGAGTTAGTTCCGACCAATTATCTGAGGGTGAACAAATTCGTGAGAGGACTCCGACCAAAGATTGAGATGGGGGTGAAGCTAGAAAACCCGGGAAACACTTCATATGCCGACGTTCTTGAGACGGCAATTGAAGTAGAAAGGTTGCAAGCCAACGTGAGCAAAGAAGAAGCCAGCAAGCCGGAACCTAGACAGCAGAGCCAACCTCAAGCCAGTCGGAACAACAATCAGTCCAGCAACAGTCAGTCCAACAACAACGGTAACGGACAGAAGAGAAGGCATCCTGACAACAAGCAAGCCGACAACAATAAAAGGGCACGACCAAATAATGGGGGAAATAGGTCGGGCTACGTGGAATACCCGCCATGTGCCAAATGTCAGAAGAAGCACCCCGGAGAATGCCGTGCCAACACCAAGGAGTGTTTCAACTGTGGTCAAGAAGGGCATCGTAAAAGAGACTGTCCTCAGCAAAAGCCGGAAGGAAAGAAGGACGAAAAGATGGTTCCTGCTCGGGTTTTTGCTTTAACCCAAGGAGAGGCGGATGCTAGCAACAAGGTGGTCACAGGTCAGGTTTCCATCCTCAATAAATTATGTCATGTATTATTTGATTCGGGAGACACCCATTCGTATATTTCGTTAGGAATGATAGATAAACTAGACAAACCTAGTGAAAGATTTAGAACTAGGTTTGCAACCGAGTTGCCTTCGGGCAAAGTAGTTCTATCATCACGAACTGTACGAGGCGTACCAATCAAGATTGAGGACAAGGAACTAGAAGGAGACCTGATAGAGCTGGTGATCAAAGACTTCGACGTCATACTAGGCATGGATTGGCTAGCACGGCATGGCGCAACGATCGACTGCAGACGCAAGAAGGTGACATACGATACTCCTGACGGCCAGAAACTGTGCTTCATGGGACAAGCTTCAGGACTACGCACACCGTTAGTGTCATCTCTCAAAGGTCAGAAAATGATGGAGAAAGGATGCCAAGCGTTCTTAGCCAGCATCACGAATATGGAGAATGAGACATCACTTAAAGTTGGAGATGTTCGGATTATACAAGATTTTCCAGAAGTTTTCCCTGATGACTTGCCAGGATTGCCGCCAACTAGAGAAATAGACTTCACGATAGAATTAGTATCCGGCACCGAGCCTATCTCTAAGGCACCATACCGGATGGCACCTACGGAACTCAAGGAGTTAAAGACACAGCTACAAGAACTCCTAGACTTGGGTTTCATTAGGCCAAGCCATTCACCATGGGGAGCTCCGGTACTATTCGTGAAGAAGAAGGACGGAAGTATGCGCATGTGCATAGACTACCGAGAGCTGAATAAGGTAACAATTAAGAACAAATACCCGCTACCTCGGATTGATGATTTGTTTGATCAACTCCGAGGCGCAACTGTATTTTCTAAGATCGATCTACGGTCCGGGTATCATCAGCTCAAGGTAAAGGGAGAAGATATCCCTAAGACAGCCTTTAGGACTCGTTATGGACATTACGAGTTCTTGGTTATGTCTTTTGGTCTTACTAACGCGCCAGCCGCGTTTATGGACTTAATGAATAGGGTCTTCAAGGACTACTTGGATAAATTCGTCGTTGTGTTCATCGACGACATTTTAATTTACTCCAAGGATGAAGTGGAGCACGAGGAACACTTGAGGATGATTTTGACGCGATTGAAGGAGCACCAACTTTACGCGAAGTTCAAGAAATGCGAGTTTGACTTTCACAAGTGGCGTTCCTCGGGCACATCATATCAAAAGACGGAGTTGCAGTAGATCCATCGAAGGTAGAGGCCGTGAAGGATTGGCCTAGACCAAAGAACGCGTCGGAAGTAAGAAGCTTCTTAGGGCTAGCAGGTTACTATAGAAAATTTGTAGAGGGCTTTTCTAAGATAGCCACTCCACTCACCAACCTAACCCGGAAGCAACAAAAGTTTAACTGGAGTGATAAGTGTGAGGAAAGCTTCCAGTTGCTTAAGGATAAGCTTTGCTCAACACCAGTACTTAGTGTCCCAACACCCAACGACAAGTTCGTTGTCTACTGTGATGCATCAAAGTTAGGATTGGGATGCGTACTGATGCAAAATGACAAGGTGATAGCTTACGCCTCACGTCAGTTAAAGGAGTATGAACAACGCTATCCAACTCACGATATGGAGTTGGCAGCGGTGGTCTTTGCGTTAAAAATCTGATGCCATTATCTTTACGGAGAACGATGCGAGATTTATACGGACCACAAAAGTTTAAAATACTTCTTTACTCAGAAGGAGCTTAACATGAGGCAGCGCCGGTGGTTGGAATTAGTAAAGGATTACGACTGCGAAATCCTATACCACCCGGGGAAGGCAAACGTAGTTGCTGATGCACTTAGCCGAAAAAGTTATGGGAAATTAGCAGCCTTATCCGGAATAGAAAAGCCGCTTCAGCGGGAGCTGATCAGTGCCGGAATCGAAATGGTTGTAGGCAAGCTGGCTAACTTGTCTATCCAATCAAATCTGCTAGAAGACATACGGAATGGTCAGAGACATGATGGCACACTAGCAACACACATGGATGCAGTCAGAGATGGCAAGACTACAGATTTCTCAATATCCAGTCAAGGTTTATTGAGGTATAAGGATCGGGTATGCGTGCCAGACGATCAAAGTATTAAGAAGATGATCCTTGAAGAAGCGCATAGCACCCCATACTCAGTTCATCTAGGGTCTACCAAAATGACTCATGACATCAAGGCAGTCTATTGGTGACCTGGGATGAAGAAAGACATAGCGGAGTATGTATCCAAGTGTCTGGTATGCCAGCAAGTGAAAGCAGAGCATCAGCGGCCTGCTGCATTATTGCAACCGCTTAGCATACCGGAATGGAAGTGGGACGATATAGCCATGGACTTCGTGACGGGTCTGCCAAAGACGAATAAGCAACATGATTCTGCTTGGATAGTCATAGATAGACTAACCAAGTCGGCTCATTTTCTGCCTGTTAAGACTTCTTATACGGCAGACCAATATGCAGACATCTACATCCAAGAGATTGTACGATTGCATGGAATCCCCAAGACGATAGTATCAGATGGAGGATCAGTGTTTACATCAAGATTTTGGAGAAGCTTACAGCAAGCCATGGGTACTAAGTTAAGTCTTAGTACAGCTTTCCATCCTCAGACAGATGGGCAGTCCGAGCATACGATTCAGATTTTAGAGGATATGCTACGCGCATGTGTACTTGATTTCAGAGGATCGTGGAACAAGTACTTACCGCTGATCGAGTTCTCGTACAACAACAGCTACCAGTCGACGATCGAGATGGCACCTTATGAGTTGCTATATGGAAGAAGGTGCCGATCACCGTTGCACTGGGACGAGGTAGGAGAAAGGCAACTTCTAGGGCCCGAAGCTGTTAGGCAAGCTCAAGAAGCAGTAACGCTTATTAGATAGCGTATGCTTGCTGCTCAAAGCCGTCAGAAGAGCTATGCGGATACCAAGCGACGCGATGTGGAGTTCCAAGTTGGAGATCAAGTCTTCCTGAAGATATCTCCTATGAAGGGTGTCAAGCGGTTCGGGAAGAAAGGCAAGCTCAGTCCCCGATTCATAGGTCCTTTTGAGATATTGGACAAAGTGGGACCAGTTGCATATAGACTAGCCCTACCGCCAGCACTAGTCGATAGTCACAACGTCTTCCACATTTCGATGCTACGCAAATATGTGTCAGACCTATCTCACGTCCTCAAGTACGATACCATAGCGCTCCAGAAAGACTTAAGTTACGAGGAACGACCGGTTAGCATCCTAGATAGGGGGATGAAGCATTTACGGTCTAAGAGCTTTCCTATAGTTAAAGTCTTATGGAGCAATAGTTCTGAAAGCGAGGCAACGTGGGAGTTGGAAGAGGACATGCAAGGCCGGTATCCGGAGTTATTTGGTAAGTAAATTTCGAGGACGAAATTCTTTTTAGTAGGGGAGAATTGTAGAGTCCAAGAACTTTACTTAGCTAATTGTTTAGTAGTATTATAGTATGTTTAGTGTTATCTTTGTTACTATGGATTTTTGGTTCAGACCGGGAATTATTTGGACACTCATAGTAGTACTTATAGATTTTCTAAGTTTAACCTATAGTTTAAGAATATTAAGTATAACCTAAGGTTTGATTAATGTGACTGATATTAAGGATTATATTATTATATTATAAGGTTTAGACATCAACCAATAGGATTTGAAGCACATGTTATGAATGGTGATTAAGGATTAAAGATTTTTGAGGATTAAATATAATAAGGAGTAAAGTTTGAATGTTATAGGGTCAGTCAGCAGCTTTGAGTACGTTGAGTGCTTAGTCAAGGCTGTTTACTCCATTCAAACTTAGCTAAAAATGTGTAAATTCGTGTTTAAATATTCAGCGTATGCCGATATATCGCAGCTATAGGGGGCGATATATCGCAGCACGTAGATACGGAAAACACGAATCGATGCACGGTCGCCTCAGGAACAAAGGTCCAGGCGATATATCGCCTATAGGGGGCGATATATTGCCTCCACCAGCATGTTTTCAAATACTTTTGAATTCTTTTCCTTTCAGCCATTCAAACTCCTTCAACAGTCCAGCATCTTCTGAACGAGTCTTCAGCCTCTGCTGAACGATTATTCAAATGATTTTCACCTAAAAAGCCATTATCTTTATTCAAGTAAAATCAAGATATTTTCATTCCCAAACTCTATAAATAGGACCTAGTACCCAGCCATTATTCACCATTTGCTCTAAGTTCAGAAGCTGCTAGTGTTAAGTGAGTGTGAGAGTGTAAACACCTGGTTTGGGGAAAACTATAAGCTTAAACATCATAAGCTTATCAAACACTTTGGGAAGTGAGTTCTATAGTATTTCGGTGGAAGTTAGATTGATCTTGCAATCTTTGAGGTAAACCCAAAACTCTAGTTCCTTTCTGTATTTTATGTTATTTCCGTTCTCAAAACCTTCTACTCAGTCCCCTAACCTTATTCTTATTTTGGTTAGGGAATCCAAGCTCTTAAGCATATAAGTCGGTAAGTATGTTTTTTTATGGTTTAGTCTTTCCATCTCTTTCATTTCATCTCCTTTCTTTAGACTCACTCTTTCTTATGGTTTTAGGAGTGTTCCAAAAGTCCCAACTCAGTCCATAATCCCGGTAACTTTGGTAAGGAAAATAGGCTAGAATCAACATGTTATGTGCTTATGTTATCTATATGTTTTATGTTATTAAAAGTGTTATGATATGTATATGTGTATGTTTGTAGGCTTGGGCATATGACCCATATGACTAACAAGACCCCAAATGGGTTATGGGCATAT
Source organism: Humulus lupulus (assembly GCF_963169125.1). Classification (NCBI taxonomy): domain Eukaryota; kingdom Viridiplantae; phylum Streptophyta; class Magnoliopsida; order Rosales; family Cannabaceae; genus Humulus; species Humulus lupulus. The sequence continues at coordinate 36,564,737 of NC_084801.1, read as the reverse complement.
GACCTACTTAGCTAGTAGGACCCCACTAATCCCATGGGCATATGCTTGTTTAGTCTATGGGACCCCAAGTAATAATGGCCATTATAATAAGTGTATGTTATATGTATTATGTTAAGTCTTTATGTTTTCTTATGAAATTATGTATATGACTTTGTGTTAGATTTTCCTTGCTGGGCATTAGGCTCATTCCTTTCTGTTTTATGTGCAGGAAAATAAGCTTTAGAGGCGGTAAGATTCGTGACGCTTGGAGGATGTGTATCGATGATGAATGGAGTCAAGGGGCCGAGCGTTAATCGATTCGAGGATGTAGTTTCGGTTTTATATCTTTTTATATGTATTTTCCGCACTAATTATGTAATGTTTTATTATTTTAAATTATGTTTTTGTTTTAAAGACAATGGGATCCCATATCCGTTTTGGTATTTACTTTGTAAATAACTCTTATTTTGCAAGTTATTCAATAAATTATGGTATTTTCGTAAAAATGTAAGTTTTATGTATAGTTTCGTTAATGGTCCAAATAGTCTAGATTAGTGGGTCATTACATTTAGAGAATGATAAATCTATTTGATTTTGGATCTACTAACCATGTTTGTAACTCTTTACAGCTTCTTGAATCGTGGGAGGAAGTGGACGAAGGCAGATTAAAGCTTAGAGTTGGGAACATAGCGTTTGTTGCAATCCAAGCTAGAGGAAAAACTCGTCTAAAGTTCGGAAATAAATTTTTAATTTTGAATGATGTATTTTTTATTCCGGATTTTAGTAGAAATTTAATTTCAGTTTCCTTGCTGCAATTAGAACAATTTGTTATAACTTTCACAAGTTCTAATATATCTATTTCTTTCAATGGATCACAATTGTGTATTGCATGTTTGGAAAATGGGCTTTATATTCTGCGACCTGATGAACCCCTCGCTCTTAGCAATGGTTTATTCAAAGTAGCTAAACCTAGGACCAATAAACGTCAAAAGACCGACAATGATAACATGACGTATTTATGGCATTTGAGACTAGGTCACATTGGCTGTGATAGAATTCAAAGACTTACAAAGGACAGACCTTTGAGGGAACTCACCTTAGGTGAACTACCTGTCTGTGAATCTTGTCTAGAAGGCGAATTGACCAAGCGTCCATTCTCTGCAAAGGGTGCTAGGGCCAAGGAACCACTTAGACTTGTTCATTCAGATGTTTGTGAACCTTTGGCTGTACAAGTCAGGGGTGGTTTTGAGTATTTCATCACTTTCATTGACGATTACTCTAAATACTCATGTCTTTACCTAATGCATTGGAAATCATAAACATTTTCAAAGTTTCAGGAATTGTTAGCTATGGCTTAGAACTAATTCGGTAAAACGTTAAAGATCTTGCAATCTAATAGGGGTGGAAAATATTTGGATATGCAGTTCCAAGATCATTTAACTGAACTTGGGATTTTATCACAACTTACTGCCCCGGGTACTCCGCAACAAAATGGTGTAGCGGAACGTTGGAACAGAACTTTATTAGAAATGGTTAGATGCATGCTTAGTAACTCAACTCTACCAACTTCGTTATGGGGACATGCAATTGAAATCGCGAATGACATTCTCAATGTCATGTCGTCCAAATCAATCCCCAAAACACCTTTAGAACACTGGAATGGTCGTGAACCTAATTTATGCCATTATAGAATCTGGGGGTGTCCCGCCCACGTCATGAGGAAAAAGGAAGGAAAGCTAGAACCGCGAACCGAAGTTTGCATGTTTGTTGGCTATCCTAAAGGCACTCAGAGTTGACTTTTCTATAGTCATTCAGAAAAGAAAGTGTTTACTTCCACGAATGCTACTGTTTTGGAAAATGACTATGTCCAAAACTTCAAACCATGCAGCAAAGTAGTTTTTGAGGAGATGGTTGAAGAATTGACTCCAACCAATGTATCATCGTCATCAACGTGAGTTGATGATGAAATTTCCACTCTTCATGTCCAACCGACGCAAGTCGATTTAAATGAAGAAAGTACCACTGTTCCTGAGCAAACAGTCACAGAGCCTCATCGTAGTGGGAAGGATTCTAGGAACCCAGTTCGCTATGGTTTGGATGGTGAAACCAATATGGTTGTTGGTGACACTAGTGATGATGATCCATTTTCTTTCAAACAGGCAATGGCTGGCCCTGAAAAGGAACTATGGCTGGAAGCTATGAAACAGGAAATGGAGTCCATGTACTCAAATTCCGTCTGGGATCTTGTGGAAGCGCCTAGTGACTTTATGGCCATTAGGTGCAAGTGTATCTACAAGAAGAAACGAGATGTTGATGAAAATATAGAAACTTATAAAGCTCGGTTAGTGGCAAAGAGTTATACCAAAAGAGAAGTTGTGGACTATGAGGAAACTTTTAGTCTGGTTGCCATGTTCAAGTCCATTCACATCCTCCTATCCATAGCAGCCGCTCTCGACTATGAGATCTGGCAGATGGACGTCAAGAAAACTTTTCTTAACGAGAAGCTTGACGAAGTCATTTATATGGATCAGCTAGAATGATTGAAAGTAGTTGGACAAGAAGGAAAAGTTTGCAAGTTGAATAGGTCAATTTATGGACTTAAGCAAGCTTCTCATTCCTGGAACCTTAGGTTTGATGTAATAATCAAAATCTATGGCTTTGAACAAAATATTGATGAGCCTTGTGTTTACCAACTGAAGGCAAATCAAATAGTGGTGTTCCTGATTCTTTATGTGGATGATATCTTACTCATTGGAAACAATGTTAAGAAATTGTCAGATGTGAAGAATTGGTTGAACACTCAATTCCAGATGAAGGATTTGGGTGAAGCAAGTTATGTTCTAGGTATCCAGATCATTAGGGATAGAAAGAACAAACTCTTAGCTCTATCTCAAGCATCTTAGATCGATAAAGTGCTTGAATGTTTCTCAATGAAAAATTCCAAGAAAGGACGTCTACCGTCCTGTCATGGAATTCATCTTTCAAAGAAGCAGTCTCCCCAGACTTCTGAAGAGGAAGATGTAATGAGAAAAGTTCCTTACGCATCTACAGTTGGAAGTCTGATGTATGGTAATGCCCTGGATAACCAAGACCGTTGCACTATGTGTTTATAATAGTGCAAGACTTTCTAATCAAGTCATTTAAATAAAAATGTGAATCTAAAGTCATAAACAGGTTAGGATTAAAATATTTTGGTCATAAACAAGTCGTTTTCATTAAAATGAATGTTTAGCACATGGGATCACAAAACAGGGTTTAAAGAACATATTTACAAAATTTCCAAAAGTTATAAATAATCAAGGCCGCTCTAATGGAAAAATACACATTTTAGGTTTTCGTCCCTGTACAATCCCTCGACCGTGGCGGCCGAGCAGCTGACAATGTACACCTCGCCCCCAGAGCTCTCCAACCCATGGTTGATCCATCTTACCCTTGCCTTTACCTGCACCACGTAGCACCCGTGAGTCGAGGCCCAGCAAGAAAACCATAACATCATAGCATAATCAATATCAATAACCAAATAATTCATAAAACATTAATCAGATATTCAACAGTCCATAGCATTCACATAATCAATGATAACAATTAACAAATCAACAATCTATCATCCAAATATTCAACATGCCATAATCTTCAGATTAACAATAGTAAACATATAATACTCGACGCCCTTAGGCCACACCCTCTGTTTAACCCACTATCTCCAACTCACTTAGGTCGAGCCCAACGTTTAACCCACTGACTCTGGCTCGCTTAGGCCAAGCTTAGTGATTATTTAATTAACCTCAGCTACTAGTGGCCGAGCTGCGTCCTGCGCGCAAATATCAATTCTGGCACTCTTAGGCTGTTTATTTCATGCTCACATGGCATATCATAATCATACAACAATTGTAATCAGATATAGGGATCCCTTAGTCCCATCACAGCCACACAAAAGGGTGCAGTTTTCTTACCTTTAATTTTCTGAGCACAATCCTTAGCTTCGAGCCTTGGCGATAAATCTAGTCACAATCCATAAATGGTACTTCGATGAGTTTAAATTTCAAGAAGTACAATCCCAGGACCAAACTCACACTCTCAGGACCTCTAATTCCACCAAACGAAGTGGTGAAACCATCACCCCGAGCCCCCAAGCAAAACCCTAAAAAGTATCCAAAAACCATGTTCTGGAGGCAGGGTAGCACTACAATGCTACCAAAGGGGCACTACAGCGCTATAGCGCTATAGACAGAAACCCAAGCCCCCCAGAAATGCAACCTAGCGTTGTAGCGCTCCCAACCTAGCGCTACAGCGCTAGCACCAAAAATGAAAATTTCTGAGTTTCTCCCTTCGAACTTTCCCGAGCCAAAGCTCCAAAAACTCACTCCAATCATCAATCAAACACAAAATTGAGCCCATAACTCACAATAGCTCACCCAACACAACCTAATAACATCAAAACTTAGCTAACAATCTCACCAAAACACAGAAATCAAAACTGAGCTTTGAAGCTCAAGAACACTACCTAAAACCATAAAACTCAAGACAACATAAGGGCCAAAAATGGTTACCTCAGTTGGATGATTTTGACCCTAGCCTCTCGATGGTCCTTAACAGCCACCAATTCTTCCTTTCCCTCCAGCAACGACCAAAAATCAAACCTCTTTTCCCTAAAACCCAAACTCAAGGTCTCAAGCCCAAAACACCATAACAACAGGATAAGAACTCATAAATTAAACTTAACTAAAACTCAACAAGCTTAAAGGGTTGACTCCTTACCTCAAAAATGGCTGAGTTCTCCCAAATTCCTCAACTGGATTCTCTGGTTGGCTAGCCTTAAATCCACAAGCCTTCCCTTCAGCTTTTCCCAAGCTTATGCCCCTGTTTTGTTCACCTTAATCCTCAAGCTCTCACTTCCTTCTTCAGCTCAAGAATTCAATCACCCAAAGAGAGAGAGAGAGAAGAGAAAACCGTGAGTGAGAGAGATGAGGGGAAAAGACTAAGATGCTTCTACCACTTTCTGTTTTATTTCTAATTAAATAAGAATATATCCTCTAACAGCCAAATGACTCACTTTCCCCTCTAACCATTTAAATCTTTCAAGAGTGCCTAAAGGGTAATTTAGTCATTTTACTCCCAGTTCCCACCAGCTCCTCAATTGCTCCTAATATCTACCAATTAATTACCAATCTTTATTCATTACTCAATAAATCCCAAAGTATTCTCCAAATTCCCAAAATACCCCTAGGCTTCCCCGAGCCGAGCATTAAATCCCCGCCGTGACTATTTCGCCAATCCGCTCACTAGGACCGTCTCGAGCCACATGCTGCAAATATATCCACATAATAATGTGGTCTCAACAATTTATCACATATAATTACATTTATGTCCTCTACGGGCCAAAATTACAAATATGCCCTTATAAGCAAAACAGGGCCCACATGCATATTTAATACTCATAAACATTCACTTAATCATATCCACATAATCATAAAATCAGGCATGCCACATAATCATGCATTTAATCATTTATTCACATGAATACCAATTATGCCCTCCTGGCACACTAATCAAGGCCCTTAAGCCTTATTAGAAATTTCGGGTTGTTACATGTATGCTATGTTGTGTACTAATAGGATAGATTTTTAATACTTTTTAGTCTTAGTTTTTTTAGTTTTATTATTATTATTTTGTATTTTTAGTTCTTTTTATGTGTGGTTGTTGTATTTTTCAGGTTGTCATTTGTTAAATGGATATTTGAGAAATATTTCAAAATTTATTTAAAATATTATCTTCAATCAAGAGAAAAAAGAATAGAAGATATTTATTTGAATTGTTTGGAGAAGATAAAAGAGAGTTCAAACTTCAATTATTGGAAAAAATCTGAGATATTTTGAATCTGAGACTGTTTCAGTATTTTGACCATATCTCCTTACTCACATATCTGATTTATGTGTTCTTGGTACTATTGGAAAGCTTATTCAAAGACCTACGAAAGCTTGTTTAACCAAAAAAAAAAATATATCAAATTCGGACGTTTACTTGGTGATATTCGACCTACAAGATTACGCAAGCTAGAGTTACAAGATTTGAAATTCAAATGAAGATATTTTGGAGCATTATGAAGTAACAAATGGAAACATCTAAAAAAATATTTTCACAACCTTATCACTATAAAAACAATATTTTAGATCTCTCTGTCTCTCTTCTTGACCTCTCTCTATTTCCTCTCTTTCTTCTCTTCTTTTTCTATTCTTTTCCATGAACTAATTTTCTTTTCTAGGGTTTTAATGTAGTCTTTTGATACTCTATTATTATTCAATGCAATTTCTATGACTTCTTCTTCATACTTGTGATCTATTCAATTTGTGTTTAATGCTTGTGAATGCTTGATCACCATTTGCATGATTTATACGATTTTAATTCAAAATCTGAAAAGTGAGAGTTAAATATGTTATAGTTGTTTAGACACAAATTTCAATATTGGATGAGAGTACATGTATGGTTTGTGTAGTTCTTAGGTTTCTATGTTTAATGGCTGTTGTATGTTGAAACTTATCACAGAGATGTAGAAAGTTTGCATATAGGTTGAGATTTATATAGCCTAATAAGAATATAGATTGTTTTAGTAAACCTGCTATCACAAGAAGAGAAAGAATAATAAAAATTGTATTGATGATATAATAGAGTGGATAAATGATGAAATTAAATACCCTAGGTTTTTCATCTATTGATTTATTTGTTTCTTTTAATTTTCAATTCTTAATTTAGTTATTTTGTTCTTTTTCTTTTTATTCTTGAAATCCAATTTTTAGTAACCAAATAGAACTAAGAAATTAATTCATTGGTAATTAATATTCAATCCTCGTGGGAACGATACTTTATTTATCACTTTATTACTTGTTTACGATTGTGTACACTTGCGTAGTACATAATTCTCACAACAAGTTTTTGGCGTCGTTGCCGGGGACTTAATATCCAATATCAAAATTAATTATTTTTTATTCTAATTTGGTTTTTATATTTTACACTCATTTGGATCGAGGTTGTATTGTGTTTAAGGAATTATTGGTATATGCGGGGAAGTAGACAAAAGGAACTCATATCGATAGATCTTGAAATTGAAAGAACGTTCAGACAAAACTGAAAGATAAAGAAAATGCTGGATTTTGCAATGGCTGAGAACGCTAATAATAGTGTGAACAACAACAAAAATCTGGGTAATGCAGCTGAGGCTAATCCGCCACTGAGAAACTATGTACTCCCTACTGTTACGGGGATACATTCAAGTATTCGTCCTCCTACTGTAGAGGCGAATAATTTTGAGATAAAACCCTCGATCATTCAGATGGTACAAAATTGTGTACAATTCAGGGGATTACCAAACGAGGATCCAAATCTCCATATTACCAACTTTTTAGAGCTGTGTGCTACATTCAAAATGAACGGGGTGAGTAACGATGTTGCCAGATTAAGATTATTCCCGTTTTCGTTAAGAGGCAGAGCTAAGAGTTGGTTGAATTCATTACAAGAAAACTCTATAGTTACTTGGGAAGACTTGGCTCATATATTCCTTAGTAAATATTTTTCTCCTGCGAAGTCAGCCCGATATAGAGGAGATATCTTATATCTTGAAAAAGAATAGGAATCGATTTATGTTAACCTACTATTAGAATAGGAAAAAAGAAATTTAGAATTGATTAATAAAATTAATAAAATAAAATGTTGATGAAGTTAATACCCTAGATTTTTTAATTATTGAATCAATCTTTATTTTTGCAAAGTTTATTTTAAATTTAAATCTTAGTAAAAAAAATCACTCTATTTTCGATAGCCAAATAGAAATTTTAAAGCACTTATTGGTAATTGGTTGATAGTCCTTATGGGAACGATACTTTATTTACTATCTATATTACTTGAAACGATTACGTATACTTGCATATACTTAGCTCTATCTCAAGCAGCGTACATCGATAAAGTGCTTGAACATTTCTCAATGAAAAATTCCAAGAAAGGACGTCTACCGTCCCACCATGGAATTCATCTTTCACATAAGTAGTCTCCTCAGACTCCTGAAGAGGAAGATGTAATGAGAAAAGTTCCTTACGCATTTGCAGTTGGAAGTCTAATGTATGCTATGTTATGTACTAGACTATATATCTATTATGCAGTGGGAGTAGTGAGCATGTATCAGTCAAACCCAGAACTGGAACATTGGATAGTAGTTAAAGCATATTCTTAAGTATTTAAGGCGGACTAGGGATTATATGTTAGTCTACAAGGGTGGTGTTCTAAACCCTGTAGGCTACACTGATTCAGATTTTTAGACTAATGTCGATGACAGGAAGTCTACTTCTGGAATGGTGTTTACTCTTGGGGGTGGAGCTATGATATAGAGAAGTGTAAAGCAGTCTATAATCTCATATTTCACCATAGTGGCTGAGTACATAGATGTGTCTGAAGCAGCTAAGTAAATAGTCTGGCTAAAGAAGTTCTATTCAGATCTTGGTGTTATTCCAAAAATGGATAAACCACTTATGTTGTTTTGTGACAACACAAGAGCAATAGCCAACTCGAAAGAATCTCGAAGTCACAACATGAGTAAGCATATAGAAAGGAAGTGTCACATAATTTGAGAATATGTGGCCAGGGGAGATGTGGAGGTTATGAAGATTGCATCTGAAGACAATCTTGCGGGTCCGTTTACGAAGACACTGCCAGAAGCTACATTTGATAAGCATATCAAGGAAATGGGATTAGTAGAATTAATGCATTAGTTTCAATTAGTACAAGTGGGAGTTTGATGGGGTTTTATGCCCTAATTAAAACTCAATTTCTTTGTAATCTCATCTTATTATCAATAAAAGAATAGAAATTAATTTTTGACTTGGTCAATCACTTTGCTCACATGTTTTATTTTCATGATTATTTGTTTAATATAAATGTTGACGCCGTTTTTCGTCAACAGTGAAAAAAGAGCACGTAAACAATAATCAGTAATGACCAAAAAATACGATAATACAAACGAGATTTTTTACGTGGTTCAGCAGTTAAATCTGCCTAGTCCACGAGTCTTTGTTCTTAAACTTAAGATGACCTCTGAAAATTCTTCAAGGATGAATTTTCCAGAGTTTTCTCTCAAGATCACAAAAATTCGGTCCTTTACAATGGTGCATGACCACTCTATTTATAGAGAAGATTCCAGAATACTATCCCACATATTTCGGGAAGTTATTATGTATATTCAAATAAATTAAATGGCATTAAATGCCTGCAATTCGATATGCAAGGAAACGTCCCCTGAAGATCAGGGGCGTATAACTGAACAAATAATATCCCTTGATTGTAGGGGATTTACAGTAATAAATGTAGACCACGTCTTGTTATTGGTTATTCACTAGGATATTCAAAGTTATTATCCTATACCACCAAGACCCCATTCACCCAGGTTTCTTATTGAGTTTCGAGCTATAGCATCTTCTCGAGGCTATATGACGTCGAGCTCAGACGCGCGCCAGGCTCGGTGTCCTGATCTGAGGCCATCCCGAGAACAGATGCACCTCGGGGTCTATCTTTCGAGCTTGTGAGGATTTCGAGGCTATCATCTTCGAAGTCGCCTCTGTTTCGCAGTCTCGATGTTTAGATTTCGAATATATTCCAGACTTTACGAGTTCATTCATTATGAACCCAACATTCGAGGTCACAATTCTCATGGCTCGAAATCTGGGTGTAACATCTTGCCCCCTCAAAAGTATTTGTTCGAATCCTGTGAGAAGGAAACTTTTGAACTACTTTCTTCGAGAACTGTACCGTCACATACTTGAAAATGGACACGCGTCAGTTGGGTATTGCCCATTCAGGGTACTCGAGTACCTTGGAAATCTGCCCACGATCGTTCGTCTGCCCCTTTTTTGGTACCATCATATCATTAATCCCTATCCGTTGGATTTTGCAAGGGTTTTGTTCAATAGCTCAGATTAATCCCCTTTTTCCATCTATATATATAAAACCCCACTCATCGTTTTCCTTTTATTTTTCGCTCATCAGAAGAAAGAAAAGAGCAAAACCAGAGACTATACCTGAGAATTTCTTGCTTGTGCATGTTTTCTCAACCGAAGAAACAGAGGACCGCCAGTTTGTTTGAGACCGTGAGCTCATATCTGCAGCCTCTCCTTCAGTCGATGACTTCTATGCAATCGCCATTATTGTGTAAGTGTCCAATTTTTATTTTCCCTTATGCCAGTTTCTGTCCATATTGTTCTTGTAATTTCTGGGAGTGCGCTGATATATTTCCTTAGTATGATATGCTAGGAAATTTTTGATCGATAGGCTTCTACGTATACGTTCCCATACTAGGTTTAAATATCTGGTTTCAAATTCAGTTTTTGTGTAGAACAAGGTCTCTTTTTTCTGGGTTTCAAAATTTTAAAGCACATATCTTGCATACCAAGATATCAGGTATAAAACCTTGGTTTTAAAGAACTCACGCTACCCAAGATTACCTTTTCTGGATAACCGCCACTTTTTTTCCCCTGATTTTCGGGATTTTCAAAAAAATTTGTCCACTTTCCTCCTTTTTCTCGTGGAATACACGTTCTGATTCTTTAACAAGGGTCTTAGTTTCGAGCGAGTTTCGTTCTTAAGCTACGAGCTTGTCTTGTCAAGCTCGTAACTTTTGAACTCTTGCATGCATGGCCCTCACCATTTTTTCTTTCTTGCTAGATGTCACAGAATCTAGAAAGACGGTGGGGGTCGTTGCTGGCAATATCTTACTCGTCCAAAACCCCGAGCCCGGAGTCGCTGTTTGCTCGGAATCAACGTCGAATTCGCGAGTACGATCTCGCGCGCGAACAAGAGGAGATTCAAGCTCATTATCGCCGCCAAATTGACGAGGTCATAGAGAGGAAGAGGAGAACCCTCTGGGAGGCTCTTTATCCAGAACCTGATTCTGGTCCCAGGCCGATTCCCCTCGACCCTAAATTAAAGGTGACCGTTGCGTACAGCCCGGGAGAGCTCCGATTCTCGCTCATGGGGGAGCCATCTACCTCGCAACCGAGGAGGGAGTTCTTCGAAGCCGAGCACTACTGGAGCTCGATCACCTCACTAGGCCAAATAATTGATATCCTGGCTTTCCATGGCCTTAGGCTGTCAAGCACCCTAAGGTGTCGAGCTCCTACCCCCAGTGAGCGAAGCTGCCGCACCCCGGGGGATTGAAATCCCAAGCTGAGATATGCGGCATGGAGCCAAGAGCATATGAAGGCAGGAGCGTTACTGCCTTTGAAGTCATTTTTCAAGGACTTCACAGACTTTGTTGGGCTAGCTCCATTCCAGCTCAACACCAATTCTTACAGGGTTTTGTCTGCCCTGAGGTCGCTATACCACGAGCTGAAGTGGGAAGGACCTTCTCCAAAAGAGATTTTATACCTCTTCTGTTTGAAAAGCAACCCCTCCCGAGCTCGGGGAGGAGACGGCTTTTACTATATTTCAAGCTACCCCAAGGAGAAGAAGATGTTTGAGGACCTTCCTAATCATCCGCCTGACTTCAAAAAAGCCTTCTTCTGGACAGATGGCCTGTCCTCGTCTCGATGCTACTCATTCAGGCAGATTCGTAAGTATTCCAACCTTCTTTTTCTCTGTGCTCGGGCTCTTATTTGTAGGTTCGTACTTAGTTGCAATGTGTCTTATTTTCCAGCCAATTTTCACCGCCCTACACCCGACGACGCCATGAAGGAGCATAGAGAGACTCTGCTCCAACTCCCTTACGGCCGGAGGTCTCTCTCGTACCTCTTACATGAGAGTAAGGTCCGAGCTTGCGGGCTTTTGGGAGATGGCCAGTCCACCTCAGACTGGTCCAATAACAAGTATGATCATTGGGAGCAGGTGCCTTTGCCCACAGGCATCCTCCCTTCGAGGAGAGAGGTGAGGCCCCCACCTCCAGCTCGCTGAAGGAGTCCGCCATCTGGGAATGAGGCTAACGATGAAGCCTCGAGCTCAGACTCGGATGAAGAAGGTAAAGTCATCCTTAGCTCAAGAATGTGGTCCCCCACCTTATTAAAACATAAACCCGATAGGTTAGTTTTATGCCCGGATGATAAAGACCACTTCTACATATGGACTTGGGTAGACGACCGAGTTCATAGGTTTGATAGTTGGCTCGGGAAGTATGACACCATGTACAGTCTGAACGAGGTGTGGGACGAGATAGTCGTCCAATATGGGACCAATGATTATAGGGACCTCTCGAGGTTGACGTCCACCTATAGGGAAGGTACTCCCCCCGCCTCTTCTGAAGATGGGAGAATTTCATGGTCCCCAAGCTCGAGCTCGAGGGAGAGTTCCAGTTAGGTTTCTTCTATCATTGCTTTGTATATATGTGTGATACTGAATCACTTTATATACTATTCCCTCTTTTTGTTATGATTCACCTTGTGTCGTGACTTGTGCAGACAAGATGGATTACCTTGACAACATCATCGAAAGTGGTGGTGCCAAGAGGAGCAAGCGTCCCAGGGCAGGGTCGCGAAAGGTGGATCGTCCCACCAAAGTCCCCAGGAGGTCCGAAAAAACTCCTCCTGCTCCGCTTGTTACGAGCTCCGTCGCGGCGACGACTTCCCAGGTTGGTGCTCCCACAGCGGCGCCGACTTCGCAGGTCGGTGCCTCTGCAGTGGCGCTGACCTCGTAGGTTGGTGCCTCCACTATGGCCAAGCCCCAACTTCCTGTAGCAGTCCAGCCATCCCTTGGTCCAGCTCCTAGAAAGCCTTCTGCTTCTCGAGCTCAAAAGCTGTCAGTTTCTACTCACGTCGATGAGTATGTGATTGACAACGCGGCTGGATCCCATGGGTCTATGTTGTGCTCAGATGTCATGTCCCGAGTCGGCCAGAGCTTCAGCAGTCTCGAAGCTCCTCAATGGTAATACCTGAACAATGCTCGAGACTGCACTGCCCTTTATGAGAAGAGCATCGAGCTCGCTGCCGCGGTGAGTTTTCTTCTACTTTTTAGTTTTATTCATACAGTCTTGGTGTTAACGATGATTTTTTCTTTTCAGTCTCTTGCCTTTACTGCCCAGCTCAACTATAGGTTGAATAACGATCCACTCGAGCAAGTCTTATGCTCAAGAGGCGAAGGATCTTCAACTCAAGGCGAGTGACAACCTGAAGGCGGCGAATGAAAAGCTTGAGGCAGGGGCTGAGGAGCTTAAGGCCAAAGTGTCCAAGCTTGAGAAGCTGAATACTAGGCTCGCAGAGCTCGAGAAAGAGAATGCCCAGCTCGCGGAGCTTGAGAAGGAGAACGCTCGGCTCCAAGAGGCTAACAAAAAGCTCAAAGAAGACCAGGCCGCTACCTTTGACATAATTGAGGGCGAGAAGGCTCGTCTCCTTGCTGAATATAAGGAGAAGAAGGACCAGGCGGTTGACTCAGCCATGTACAGAATGTGGGCCAACAACGAAGACCTGGATACCAGCTTCTTAGGTCCTCTTGAGGCGAAGCTTCTGGATAAGTGGAATGCTCGGCTCGAGGCGGAAGAGGCTGCTCGGGAGGCCGCCTCCGAAGGTGCTCAGGAGGATAGTCATGCTATTCATCCTGAGGGGTCCAACGTTGCCGATGCTGAGAAGGCCAAGGAGACTCCTCCTTCTTGAATCTGATCTCGGGGAAATCTTATCTTGGGGCTGCGTCCCCTTATTTTTGTAATTGTTTTAATTTATGCCCGTAGCGCTGATACAATTTCTTTTTATATTAATACACATGCTTTACATTTCTTGGTTCAAAATATTTTGCACATTTTATATTAATGAATCGTTTATGTTTATTTATTCATACAAACATAGTTTGGATTTAGGCTCGAGACTCGACGCATTCGTGCATCGTTTGCTCGAATTATCCGCTTCCGATCTCGTTATTTATCAAGGTCGGATATTACTTTAACCATGAACCCGAAAGTACTTGTATGGTATGTAATGTGAATTGTTTAGTTATATCTTATTGCTTAGTTACTTTTTCTTGTCCTCGGTTATTTTTCCGAGGTTATGAGTTCGAAACTATTTTCCTCTAAGATACTCCAGCCTCGATCTCGACTTATCTCGAAGTAGGTTTAGGTTCCCACTTATCGTCGATTAGTTTTAGCTGGTTTGCTCCAAACCTGTTAATTTTGCACATTTGGTTATATCCAAACGTTTTTATCTTTTGATAATTTGGTTATGTCCAAACTATCTAAGCTCGCGTATCTGGTTACATCCAAATACTTGTATGTTTTTGATAATTCGGTTATGTCCAAACTATCTAAGCTCGCGTATCTGGTTACATCCAAATACTTGTATGTTTTTGATAATTCGGTTATGTCCAAACTATCTAAGCTCGTGTATCTGGTTACATCCAAATACTTGTATGTATTTCGTGCATGTTATTTTATTTTTTAAGCTGATGGTATATATACCCATGATGCCCCCTTAATATCCTATGAGTGTGACCATAGGTTATTAAATTAAGAGAGATTGCAAAAATAAAAGGAGATAACATATTGAACGAAATAGATCTTTATTTGATGGAATTCAAAAGCAGACAAATTAATACAGATAGAAAATCATGGTTACGGGCAACACTTTTCCTATACTATTGGTAGTAAGGTTTTAGGTGTTCGCCATTCCATGCTCGCAGTACCAGGCTCCCATCCAATCTTGCTAGCTTGTAAACACCGGGCTGGATTACTGACTCTATCTGGTATGGTCCTTCCCAATTCGGCCCGAGCACACCAGCTGCCGGATCTCGTGTTGCCAAAAATACACGTCTCAACACCAGATCTCCCATACCGAACTTTCAATCTCGAACCCTCTTGTTAAAATACCTGGTAGCTCGTTGCTGGTAGGTAGCGTTCCTCAACTGAGCCTTGTCTCTCTTTTCTTCAATCAAGTCTAAGGTTTCTTCGAGCTGAGTGTGGTTTGAGTTTTGGTCGTAAATCTGAGTTCGGATTGTTAGGATTTTGACCTCGATAGGCAACATTGCCTCGCAACCGTATGCTAGAGAGAACGGGGTATGCCTCGTTGATGTTCGAGTTGTGGTCCTATATCCCCATAGGACTTGGGGCAACTCTTCGGGCCATCGTCCCTTTGCGTCCTCCAACTTTTTCTTTAGTGAACTCTTGAGAGTTTTGTTTACGGCCTCAACCTGGCCATTCGCCTGAGGATGAGCTACTGATGAGAAACTCTTTATTATTCTGTTCTTTTCACAAAAGTTGGTAAACAAGTCGCAATCGAACTAGGTTCCATTGTCGGATACAATCTTCCTCGGCATCCCATATCAGCATACGATGTTTTTCACCACGAAGTCAAGGATCTTTTTAGAAGTTATTGTTGCCAATGGTTCAGCCTCCGTCCACTTTGTGAAGTAATCCACAGCGACTACAGCATATTTTACTCCGCCCTTGCCAGTTGGAAGAGAACCTATGAGGTCGATTCCCCATATCGCGAATGGCCATGGGGAAGTCAACATGGTCAGCTCGGATGGTGGAGCTCGGGGAATCGTGGCGAATCTCTGGCATTTGTCGCATTTCTTCACGTACTCGAAAGAATCTGTTTTAATGGTAGGCCAGAAATATCCTTGGTGTATGATCTTCTTGGATAGGCTATGCCCCCTGGTGTGATCTCCACAGAACCCTTCATGAATTTCTTCAATGATCTTCTTAGCCTCGGGTGGAGTTACACACCGAAGTAATGGCATGGAATATCCCCTTCTGTATAGCTTTCCATCCAAAATGGTGTAATGGGGAAGCTGATACATCAACTTTCGAGCCTGGTTCCGATATTTTGGAAGGACTCCGTTCTCGAGATATTCAACTATTGGGGTCATCCATGTTGGCTCTGTTTCAATCATACACACATCTTCCTCCTCTGGCTCGTTAATGCTAGGTGCCGATAAGTGTTCTATCGGAACAACGTTCAGCTCATCATTCTCAGCGGAGGTGGCGAGCCGAGCCAAGGCATCAGCATTTGAGTTCCGTTCTCGGGGAACCTGTTCGATTGCATAAAATTCGAAACGCTCCAATGCGGATTTTGCCTTCTCCAAATAAGCTGCCATTTTCGTGCCACGAGCCTGGTATTCTCCCAGGATTTGATTAACTACGAGCTGGGAGTCGCTGTAGCAATGTATTGCTTTAGCTATGAGCTCCCCGGCTATACGAAGCCCCGCCAGTAAAGCCTCATATTCGGCCTCATTGTTCGATGCTTTGAAGTTAAATCTTAATGCAGAATGAAATCTGCTCCCTGCGGGGGTAATCAAAATGATTCCTGCCCCCGATCCATTTTCATTGGATGAACCATCAACGTAAAGTTTCCACAGCTCGTGGGCCGGGGTTATAACTTCATCGTTGGTCATGCTAGTACATTCTACTATAAAGTCCGCCAACGCCTGTGCCCTAATGGTCGTCCTCAGGTGGTAGGTGATCTCAAACTGTCCGAGCTTAACCGCCCATTTAAGAAGTCGACCTGAAGCTTCTGGTTTAGACAAGACTTGCCTAAGTGGTTGATCAGTCAACACATGGATGGGATGCGCTTGAAAGTAGGGGTGGAGTTTACGAGATGAATGAATTAGACTAAGCGTCAGCTTCTCCATCAGGGGGTATCTTGACTCTGCCCCCAGTAACCTTTTATTGATGTAGTAAACGGGTCTCTGTACCTTCTCTTCTTCTCGAACGAGTACTGCGCTTATTGCGTGTTCGGTGGTGGAAAGGTATAGGTACAATACTTCTCCCGTTTCAGGTTTTGATAAGATGGGGGGTTCGGCGAGGTGCTTTTTAAGCTCCTGGAATGCCAGCTCGCACTCCTCTGTCCATTCAAATTTCTTACCTCCCCTCAAAAGGTTGAAAAACGGGAGACAACGGTCCGTAGATTTTGAAATGAACCTACTTAGGGCTGCCATTCTGCTGGTCAAACTTTGGACATCCTTGTGTCTTCGAGGTGAGGGCATGTCAATCAGGGCCTGGATCTTGTCGGGGTTAGATTCTATTCCACGAGCGTTCACGATAAAGCCCAAGAACTTTCCTGAAGATACTCTGAAAGTGCACTTCTGAGGATTCAGTTTCATGTTATACTTGCGGAGCATGCCAAAGCACTCTTCGAGGTCATCAACATGGTTATTGTTAAGTTGAGACTTGACAAGCATGTCGTCAACATAAACTTCCATGTTAATGCCTATCTGTTCTGAAAACATCATGTTCACGAGCTGCTGGTATGTGGCTCCAGGATTTTTGAGCCCGAATGGCATGACATTATAGCAGTATAGCCCCTTATCTGTTATGAAGCTCGTATGTTCCTGGTTGGGGGCATGCATGGGGATCTAGTTATATCCAGAATAGGCATCCATGAACGACATCAGGCCATGCCCCGCCGTGGCATCCACGAGCTGGTCAATCCTTGGTAATGGGAAACAGTCTTTCGGGCAAGCCTTGTTGAGGTCTGAATAATCAATACAGGTTCGCCACGTCCCATTGGGTTTTGGGACCAATACCGGATTGGCTACCTAGTCTGGGTAAAAGGCGTCCCTAATGAATCGGTTTGCTTTTAACCTATATACCTCCTCCTTCAGTGCCTTTTTTCTCTCTTCATCCAACTGTCTTCGCTTTTGTTGCTTCGGAGGGAAGCTTTTGTCTATATTTAGCGCATGGCTTTCTATATTCGGACTTATTCCCACCATGTCCGAATGTGACCATGCGAAGACATCCTGGTTCTTCTTTAAAAAGCAAATTAGTTGCTATTTTGTTTCATCTTGAAGGTGTTTTCCAACCTTCACCTTTTTTGAGGGATCGATTTCCTCAAGCTGGATTTCTTCAAGCTCTTCTAAGGGTTCGAGGTCAGCTTTCTCCTCAACCCTTGGATCGATCTCTTCATCAATTTCCAAGACCGTCCCGTCTTTACTTTGAACAATGACAAGTGCTTGTGCGCTCGTCTGTTTCTTTCCTCTCAGGGAAATACTGTAGCATTCCCTTCCAGCCAATTGATCTCCCTTTAATGTTCTGACGCCGCTAGGGGTCGGGAACTTAAGGGCCAGGTGCCTTACTGATGAGACTGCCCCCAGCCCAACCAGGGCGGTTCTCCCGAGCAGCACATTGTAGGCTGAAGGTAGATCTACTACCACGAACTCCATCATCTTGGTTGCCGAGACTGGGTAGTCTCCCAAGGTTTCGGGGAGCTCGATGGATCCCATGCAGGCGGTCCCTTCTCCTGAAAAGCCATATAAAGTAGTTGCACATGCTTTCAGGTCGTGAAGGGAGAGTCCCATCTTCTCGAGGGTTGCCTTATAGAGAATGTTGACCGAGCTCCCATTGTCTATGAGAACTCGATGGACCCTTTTATTTGCCAGCTGGAGAGTGATGACCAGCGGATCATGGTGAGGAAACTGGACATGGGACGCGTCTTCCTCAGTGAAGGTTATTGGTTGAGATTCAATCCTCTGACTCTTTGGAGCTCTAGGTTCGGGTTCATAGGGAGACCCGTCCCCAGTTTTTTGCTCGTTAACGTATCTCTTTTGGGCATTTCTGCCCATTCCCGCGGGATGAGACCCTCCCGAGATGGTTATTACATCCTCTCCATCTATCGGCGGGGGCCTATCTTCTTCCCGAGCTCGAGAATTATTGTTTTGCGCGGGTTGTGGCGCGGCTACTTTCTGGCTCGCGGCCGCCTGACTAGCATTCTGGTTCTTGACATATTGTCTGAAGTAACCTCTCGAGATCAATCCTTCGATCTTATCTTTCAATTGTCAACATTCATCAGTAGTATGCCCGGTGTCTCTATGAAATCGGCAATACTTGCTGGAGTCTCTCTTGGACTTTTGATTTCTCATCGGGTCCGGACGCCTAAAGGGGACCTGGTTTTCATTGGCCAGGTATATGTTCTCCCGAGACTCGTTAAGCTTGGTGTACACTCTATACACGGAGAAATATCTCTCCCCTTTCTTTTTATTTCCTCCCTCGGCCTCGGGGTTACTCCCTTCGTTCTTTTTCCTCTTAGAGGGGTTTTCCACAACAGGCTTTGAAGCTACTGGGTCCGCCGAGGTTGAGGCGGAGTTAACGTTTATCGTTGTAGTTTTGGGTTGGGAAGTCACATTAAGTGTTGACCTCGCTTCCTCTACATTAACAAACCTCTGCGCTCGTCTGTTGAACTTGGTTATGGACCTCACCGGTTTTCTTTGCATATCATCCCAGAGGGCACTCCCTGGCATTACTCCGACTTGGACAGCCATTAGGTGTCCACTGTCATCTACGTTCCGAGCTCGGGCAACTTCCAGATTAAACCTTGTGAGGTAACTTTTTAACGTTTCACCCGGTTGTTGTCGAACGTTAGTTAGGGTTGATGCCTCTGGTCTAACCCCCATCATGGCTCTGAACTGCTTCTTGAAATCTTTAGACAGCTGCTCCCAAGAAGTTATTGAGTGTCTCTTATATTTTTCGAACCAGCTTTTGGCTGGTCCTGTCAATGATGCTGGAAACAACATGCATCTGAGCTCGTAACCCACGTTGCTGGCTCTCATTATGGTGTTGAACGTACTCAGATGACTGTACGGGTCAGTCTTTCCCTCAAACGTTGGGACGTGAGGGATCCGAAACCCTTGGGGAAATGGAGTGTTGGAAATATGGGGAGCAAACGGCTCAAGCTCCTCGTCAGAATCTTCATATCGATCGTGCCCTTGCTCATTTTTCAAAAGCCTAAAGGCCTTTTCAAGCTGATCAATTCTTTCTTGGACTGGGTCCGCGAGAGGTATTTTCTGGAATCGGTTGTCATCGATCACAATTCCAGGCTCACGCCTCCGTAAGGGATCTTTTCGCCTATTCAAGCGATCCCTTAGGTCCGGATTTATCGGGTCAACATTACCCCGACTCTGATTCAAGTGTTCTCGCAGGTCGGAGCGATTCCTGCGGCTTCTAGTATTCTTTCGACCTCGACCATGCTTGCTGACCGATCTGGTATCTCCAGAGTCGTCACTATTAAAACTCGTAGCATAGTTATTTCGAGATGGATCTCTTCCATGCCACCTCGTCTCCGCCGTGCGAGACCGAGATATTTGAATTTTTTCTGATGGGGCGCCTCTCCACTCCTGGAAAGCTTCCCCGTTTCCTTGTCTCCCTCCCGCACGCCTCTCGCCCTGATCTCGAACTGGTTGAGCATTCCTGCAAGGGGGTGAAGGATATCTTATAGGTGATGGAGGGAACCATATAGGTGATGGTGGCTGCCATCCATTCCGCAGCCTAGACGGTCCGGAGTTTGCCCGAGATGGGTTGGTTGCATTTGGTGCGCTCCTAGGGATTTGAGTCTGAGCCTCTGCAGGTGCTCGGTTGTTCTCATTTTCTGGAGGTACTTCCACAGATGGATTAACCGGGGCCCTAGCCCGAGTACTTCTCTGGGGCCTAGGGGGTGCGGATGGCTCTGCTGGTGCCGGAGGTTGTGCCGGCCTTCTTGTGGCAGCATCCTTCCGTGGGCGCCCACGGGGCCTGCGGGGAGGAACGTGTACGTCCCTTGGAGGAGGGGCTTGGTTTTCACGCGGAGGCGGGGGCTGAGCCACCTGCGCCTCTGCGGCTATCCTTGCCAACTCCTCATTCCGTTTGTTGGCCTCTGCCAACTGCTGTTTCAGTTGCCGGTTCTCAAGTTCCACAATGGGAACATACCGCTCAGGATTGTAATACATATCCTCATCCCTTGGTGGAGCAGGTGGTCCCCGAGAATCAGAAGATCCACTTCTTTCTTCGACATCTGGGTTTTCCATTGGTTGTTTCCCAGGACGTCTTGGGTAATTCTCTTCAGGAGCGTTATGATTATTAGTGGCCATGACTTATTCAAGGACTGAATGCTTAAGGCTCTCAATGAAAGCACCAAACTGTTGACGTCGTTTTTCGTCAACAGTGAAAGAAGAGCACGTAAACAATAATCAGTAATGGCCAAAAAATACGATAATACAAACGAGATTTTTTACGTGGTTCAGCAGTTAAATCTGCCTAGTCCACGAGTCTTTGTTCTTAAACTTAAGATGACCTCTGAAAATTCTTCAAGGATGAATTTTCCAGAGTTTTCTCTCAAGATCACAAAAATTCGGTCATTTACAATGGTGCATGACCTCTCTATTTATAGAGAAGATTCCAGAATACTATCCCACATATTTCGGGAAGTTATTCTGTATATGCAAATAAATTAAATGGCATTAAATGCCTGCAATTCGATATACAAGGAAACGTCCCCTGAAGATCAGGGGCGTATAACTGAACAAATAATATCCCTTGATTGTAGGGGATTTACAGTAATAAATGTAGACCGCGTCTTGTTATTGGTTATTCACTAGGATATTCAAAGTTATTATCCTATACCACCAAGACCCCATTCACCCAGGTTTCTTATTGAGTTTCGAGCTATAGCATCTTCCCGAGGCTATATGACGTCGAGCTCAGACGCGCTCCAGGCTCGGTGTCCTAATCCGAGGCCATCCTGAGAACAGATGCACCTCGGGGTCTATCTTTCGAGCTTGTGAGGATTTCGAGGCTATCATCTTCGAAGTCGCCTCTGCTTCGCAGTCTCGATGTTTAGATTTCGAACATATTCCAGACTTTACGAGTTCATTCATTATGAACCCAACATTCGAGGTCATAACTCTCATGGCTCGAAATCTGGGTGTAACAATAAACTTCTATTAAATCCTGAGCATATAACTAATCATATTTGTAGTGACACAATCACAATGGAATATAAATATGATTATATATTCAAAATAAGTTAGTTCTAAGATTAGTCAATGCACAGGATTTACACTAACTTGCCAATCTACAATATGATCTACTTACACATTGTAGTGTTATGTTCTTTCCAGAACATTAGCAAAGTAGATAAGATTGGATGCATTTGTTACATCGAACTGGACCGATATTGACAGTTTATAGAATAAGTGAACATACTGTTATTATCTATTCTAGTCATATCATATAGTTGACCATAAGTCAATTCAATCTCAATTCTGAGTGGTTAGTATTCTAACTGGTTGTATTATTTGAGTTCTTTGACTTGTTCATTACCGGCTTACCCTGCGGACTAGCCCATACTTACATCTTGGGAACTTGATAATATAATTGAGTGAGAGTGCTATTCATAGATATGAACATCTATAGCGTCTGATGAAGAAGTGAAACGATGGTTTCCTTTTAGTTTGGTTCAAGGTGCTAAATGATAGAGATCTCATTTCAGTAATTAATATTAGTTTACTGAAATATCATTTACAAGGAACTAAGTGTTTTAAGGATAAAATACAATGAGGGGTAAAACAATATTTTAGTCTCATCTCACTGTAGACCGTCTATAGAGGATTGAGTGACAATTATGGTTGTAACAATGGATAATTAATAACGTATCTATATATGTTATAGAACATTCTATTAATTCAAGAGTGCAATTCCGAGTCTTTTGTGGAGTCACGAGGAATTAATAAGTTAGTAAATTTATTCGTTAGATTTATGATAACTTATTGGAGCTTGATTTCATAGGCCCATGGTCCCCACTGTACCTTAGATAAAATCATCAAGATAGTCTCAATTAATTGATTTAATTATCAATTAGAATTATCAAAGTTGACCAGGTCAATTTTAGATAGTTTCACGGAATTATGTAATTTAGAAAAGAAAAGAGAAATTATGGCAGATTTATTAATTAAGATAAATTTGTATCTAAATTAATAAACAAGTTTAAATCAAGATTCAAATTATAAAAAATTAATTTGATAAAGGATTTAATTAATTAAATCAATAGAAAATAATACAGACCTTAATTTTAAGTCCAATGCGCTTATAATTAAATGAGAAATTTCACGGGCCTAAAGGCCATGAGAATTTCGACCTAATGGCTGATATTATCTATTATTTTATTGATTTTTTAATTAAAATAAATGACCTAATTGAGCCTATAAAATGAATGCTAAGTGATAGTTGAAAAGATGTGTTTTGAGATTACAGAAAGACTATCTGACAGAAAATCAGAAGATCTATTCTTGATGCTCTAGGTTTTAGATTCTCTCTACAACATAAGTCATTTTCTAAGTCTCAATATTCTTTTCTCTTCTTCTCTCTGTATCTATCTCATGTATTGAGAATTGAGCACTCTAGTCTAGGTGATTCTAAGGATACTTTGGAAGGCTGTGAAGAAAATTGAAGAACAATTCAGTTTCTTGATGATACCAAGTGACAGAAATGATACAAGGGTTAGAGAAACTAAAGGAATGACTCAATCATTCCGATGCACAATAATAAGTGTTTTTATCATTATCTTTGTATGAATTCAATTTTAGAAACATGTTCTAGGTTATCTCATATTAATTTGTTTAATATAAGATTTACATGAAAATAAACAAGATCCTGTATAAGTTTTCCCAACACAACATGACTCAATTATTGAATGAGTTGTAAACTTTTGAATCACTCAATAAGAGTTATTCGAAAGTGGAAGAAGCACATGTTGTGGATTCCAAAGCAAATTCTTCAAGTGGGAAGAATAACAAGAAAAATAGCTCAAATGGAAAGGAAAATGACAAACCATCAAAGAAGCCTAAAAGGTCATCAAATGGCAAGAAGAAGAAAGAGAATAAGAATAACAACAACTCCAAGAAAGATACCTCTAAAGGAAAATACTTTCATTGTGGAGTTGATGGGCATTGGAAGAAAAACTATCCTAAGTATCTCTTCGAATTGAAAGAAAAAAAGAAAGGTAATTCTGATTTACTTGTCTTAGAAGCCTGTTTAGTGGAATATGATAATTCATCTTGGATTATTGATTCTAGAACCACTAATCAGGTTTGTTTTTCTTCATAGATTCCTAGTTCTTCAAAGGAGCTTGCAAATGGGGAAGTGACCATAAAGGCTGGCGGTGGAAAATTGTTTCAGCTGAAGCAGTGGGCTCAGTTTGTCTGGATTTTAATAATAATAAATTTATTGTTTTAGACAATGTTTATTTTATCACTGGATTTTCTAGAAACTTAATTTTTGTTATTATGTTACATGAACAAGGTTATAGTTTTTCTTTTAATAATAATTCGATTGTTATTTTGAAAAATGGTATTAACATTTGTCATGCAAAATCAAATGACAGGCTGTATAAACTAAACGCAAATGAACGATCATTGTGTAACTCAAAATGTTTAAAGTAGCTAATCCAAGATCATTAAACGTCAAAAGATTGATTCCGATACTGATACATATCTTTGGCATTTCAGATTAGAACATATTAGACTAGACATAATAAATAGGATAGTAAAGGAAGGTCCTTTAAGAAAATTACAAGCAAGAGCTTAAGACCCTGTCTAGAAGATCCAGTTTGTGAATCGTGTCTAGAAGGAAAAGTGACCAAAAGACCCTTCACAACAAAGAGTTTAAGAGCCAAAGAACCACTCCAACTTGTACACACTAATGTTTGCGGACCTCTTAATGTAAAAGCAAGAGGAAAGTTTAAATATTTCATCATTTTCATTGATGATTATTTAAGATATAGTTACCAAAATGTATCTTAAATAATAAGATATCATAATATAACCTAAAAATAACTAATTGGTATATTAAGATGTCTCCAAATAAGTTTTGAATGTAACTGAAAAGGTATTCGAAATAAAATGATCTAAAAATAATTTTTTTTATAAAAAAGTAACAAATCGGTATATTATCAATATCGTAAGCAACCAAAATGTAACTTTTTACAACCAAGAAAAATTAAAAATTTCAGAAAACGAGATTTCTCAATTTTTTTTTGTAAATTCATTATGACATGGTAAATGTGTAAATAAGTTGTTTTAAGGTATTTGTGTAAATTTTTCATTTTATTTTTCCGAAGTTTTTGGCTCGTTTTTTGCCATTATTATTTTAAAAAAGAAAATAAGTGATTTGATAATTGAGGTAATTTGTTCTTTTTGAAAACAATATAATTTAAAAAGTTTATATGATATTTTCGGATAAATAAGGTGTTAGGTGTTTTGTTAAAATTTGGTAAAATACAACATTTTCTACCATAAATTCTCATATTATAACTTAGGAAATTTCTTTAATAATTTCATATATCTTCTATATAAAAAGTGTGTAGATAACAGAAATTTTTGTTTTTATCGGTTTGTTTTGTTAATATTAACGGAATATTCTAAATATTTAACGGAATATACCTTTAAAACTAACTTAAAAATATATATTTATCAATTCTATTAATATAAATTTAAATATTATAAAATATCATTATTATAATAATATATAATACAATACCAGATATTTACTAATTATATTAATATAAATTTAAATGTTATAAAATATTATTATGATAATAATATATAATCTTAATTTTTGCTAATTAAATTAACATGAATTCAAATATTATAAAATATTATTATTATAATAATATTTAATACAATCCTAGATATTTAATACATATATCAATATAAATTTAAATACTATAAAATATCATTATAATAATAATAATATATAATACATAATCTTAATTTTTATTAAAAATATTATCATTTATGTTTAGAAAGATTATCATATTATATATATTGTTTTGGTTTAATTTTTTATTTAATATATTTATGTCATTTTTTTATATATAATATTGTTTATTTATTTGAAATTTATATGACAATGATACAAATTTAATAAATATAATTAATAAATTTTATAAATAAAACTAAACAAATGTGGATTACACATTATATATATAAATATAAGATATTTCATTTCCTTTACCAAAAAATATTTCATTAAATTTTTAAAAAATACAAATTTTCTACCATATTTTTTCATACTAGAAAAGTAAAGCAATAAATTACAGATTTTTCTAATCAGATATATATATTTTTTTTTAAACAATTAGAGATATTTTTTTTTAAAATAAATAATTAAAACAAATTCTATGATATTTTCGGATAAATAAGGTGTTTTGTTAAAATTTGGTAAAATAAAGCATTTTCTACCATATTATTTTCATATTTATAAATGTAAGAATCAAAATTTTCTACCATATTGGAAAAGTAAGCAATAAAATTCAGATTTTTTGTACCTTAGGAAGTTTATACAACATAATTTTTGATATCATAAGAAGAAAGAAATGTAATTAGCTTTATTTTGTTTTATGCATAAATGTGGGACCCGACACAGAAATCGACCGTTGCACGCCCAGACACTTGTTCACAGTGGCAACCCAAAGCAAAGCAACATTCAAATTTCAAAAATTCAAAAACAAACCTGCAATAAAGAAACACCTCTCTTTCTCTCCACTTTTCTCGTAAGTCTCAGCTCTTCTTGGATTTTGAGCTTTCACTACTACACTCTACAGTACTTGTACTACTACTACTGCTGCACCTTTCATCTAGTTCAAACTCCAACTTGAACGCTCCCATCGCTGTGTTTTCTTCTTCTTCCATGTTAGCTTGATCATAAGCTTTGTTGTCGTTTCACGATGAGAGAAGAAAACCCATCAGAGACCAGAGCTAAATCTTCGAAATTCAGTGACCAAAACCAGCCACCACCTAAGGGTCATCAAAATTCTCACAATGCCAAAACCAATAGTAATTCGTCGAAACTACGGTCTGCTTCTTCATGGGGTTCTCAGATTGTCAAGAATTTCGCCGGAGAAAGGAAGAGCAGGCTTCAGACGACCAGTGTTGGGCAGAAGAAACAGCCACTGGCGAGCTCAGACACGGCGAGCCAGAAGAACCCAGTTGGGCCGGCGGCTCAGTCGAGAGTCAAGAGGTCGCTGATTGGAGACTTGGCTTGTTCCGTCAACGGCAGCCAAGTTCATCCGCAATCGTTTCAGACCCATCGGAGACAGTCGTCCCGGGACTTGTTTACTGAGCTTGACCACCTGAGAAGCTTGCTCCAAGAATCTAAGGAGAGGGAGTTCAAATTACAGGCCGAGTTAACGGAGTGGAAGAGAAATCCGAGAGTTTTGGAGCTAGAGAGAGAGGTGGAGGTGAAAAGGAGTGAACTAGATGGTCTTTCTAGGAGATTTCAGTTACTGGAAGAAGAAAAGGCCACCCTTTCCGAGCAAATACCAATTTTGGCGACTTCCATTTCGGAGAGGGAAAGGAATGAAGACTTGAATAAGAGAGAAGAGAATGAGAGTTTGAGGGAACAGGGATTGTCCCAGAGTATGGAAATGGAAGTTGTCGAATTGCGGCGGCTGAACAAGGAGTTGCAGCTTCAGAAGAGAAGCCTTGCTTGTAGGCTTTCTTCTGTTGAATCCCAGTTAGCTTCTCTAGCAAAGTCATCTGAGGTATTATCAGCCTTTTCCATTTTTCTTTTTTTGCTCATTTTTGGTTTTAAAAAATGTTGTTGTTTGGACTATTTGAGTTTCTGAATTCTATCTTGTTTTTACTATCAGAGTGACATTGTTGCAAATATCAAAGCTGAGGCTTCTTTATTAAGACACACAAATGAAGATTTGTGTAAACAAGTTGAAGGTTTACAGTTGAACAGATTGAATGAGGTTGAGGAGCTAGCCTATCTGAGATGGGTGAATTCATGTTTACGAAATGAACTGCGCAATTCATGTTCAACAATGAATGCTAACAAGTTGTCAAGCCCCAGTTCAGTAGAATCAGGGGGTGGTGATTCTTTTGGTTCATTGTCTGGTCAAAGTAACGAGTACTTAGAATATAGTAGTGCAAAGAGATTAAATTTAATCAAGAAGCTAAAGAAGTGGCCTCTGACTGACGAGGATTTGTCTAGCTCGGAGAGCCCAGATGAATTGTTGGAGAAAAATTGGGTTGATGAGGAAAGAAGAAGTCCAATGAGAAGGCATTCAATCAGTGGATCCAAATTTAGTACAGAGGAGTTAATGCTCAATAAAAGAAGGCAATCTGATGGTTTTATGTGTGCAACAGAGATGGAAAAGGAAGCAGAGCCAATAGCTTCTCAGAAATTTGACTTGGAAATGGCTCATAGATCCCCATTCTATGGAAATTGCCATGAAGCAGTTAAGTTTTCAACTTCCTTAGATATTGAGAAAAGAGCTTTGCGCATTCCAAATCCCCCTCCAAGGCCTTCTTGCTCCATTTCTAGCCAAACCAAAGAAGAAGCTGGTTCTGCACAAATGCCGCCACCACGACCTCCCCCTCCACCACCTCCACCAAAGTTTGCTGCGAGGAGTACCACAGGAACCTTTCAGCGAGCTCCACAAGTAGTCGAGTTTTATCATTCACTAATGAAGAGAGATTCTAGGAAGGATTCTTCAAATGGAGGGATATGTGATGTTCCAAATGTTGCCAATGCTCGGAGCAGCATGATTGGTGAAATTGAGAACCGGTCATCACATTTACTTGCAGTAAGTGCTAAGCCTATTAAGCCTATTACATTAGCATTTGTTAGACTTCTTTTGTTGCTTGACTAACTACATATTTCAAAAAAATTGGATAGACTTGGATGGGATTGGTTCGATGGGTTCTGTTTAAAAAGGCCTTGTTCCTTGTTATTGATAACTCTTATTTGTCATATAGATAAAGGCTGACATTGAGACACAGGGAGAGTTTGTGAATTCGTTAATAAGAGAGGTGAATGATGCAGTTTTTCAGAACGTTGAAGATGTGGTGGCATTTGTGAAGTGGCTTGACGATGAACTTTGCTTTCTTGTAAGTTGATTTCTGTCCTATACCATAATCGATTTTGATTCCTTATAGACTTTCTTTTCAGTCTCAAAGCTTTCTCTCTGGTGTATTCTTTTTATAAACAATTCATAAGAAAGTTTTCTCTCTGGTGTATTCTTTTCTTGTGCTTTGGAGGGTTCATCTCCAAATTTGCATCAGACTGATTTTGTTGTTGCTTACTTTTTATTATGATTGCGTTGCTTATAAAGGTGGATGAGAGGGCAGTTCTAAAGCACTTTGCTTGGCCGGAAAGGAAAGCTGACACAATGAGAGAAGCAGCATTTGGGTATAAAGATATCAAGAGATTAGAGTCTGAAGTGTCTTCTTACAAAGATGATCATCGATTGCCTTGTGACATCGCCTTAAAGAAAATGGTGGCACTGTCTGAGAAGTAAGGACCTGAAAATTTTACACCAGTTAATCCCTTGCTTGTTTCTTGAACAATATATATTTTCTCCTAATATTCCAATTTGTACTAGTTGCAAAGTTTTAAGTGTTTCGGTACCACTGGCAGGATGGAACGTACAGTTTATAATCTTGTTCGAACAAGAGAGTCTTTGATGCGTAACTGCAAGGAGTTTCAAATACCAGCAGACTGGATGCTGGATAATGGCATTATAAGCAAGGTATGCATTCTTTGTAGTTTAACTTCCACAAACATACATTGAAATTTGCAAGTTCTGCAAGGAAACAGTTTTGTAATCCCAAGCACAATAAATTTTAATTTGGAAACATTAAGATGGTAATTTGCAAAAGTATTATTAGCGTTGGTTTCTATCCATAAAAAAGTTGGTTTGGGAATAAAGTTTGAGATGTGGAAGATAGGCAAGATAAACTTCATATGTTAACTGCAAAAAGATTCTTGAAGATGGGCTTTGCTATCCATAATTCTTAATTAACAATTGAGGGGTGAAACATGAGACCAAGATAAAATTACATATATTGATGATAACTTGGGAGTGTAATTTTAGTCATTGTCTGGTAAGATTAGTTCAGATTTATTGATATCATCACAGATATGTTTTAAAACTAAGATTATCAAGATTGTTGCTTTGGCAAAGATAATGCATAGTCTCAATAATTCTCTTTCTATTTCACTCCAACTTCCATGCCTTCATTTCTTCAATGAAAAAAGTGCAGATAGTTGTCACATTTTTTAATGTAATTCTATTGACATAGAAATTAGTTTGTATCACTACATTACATGGCAACAATTGATGGAATGCCATTTAGCAGATCAAGTTTGGGTCTGTCAAGTTGGCAAAAATGTACATGAAGAGGGTTGCTATGGAACTTCAGTCAAAAGCAGCATTGGAAAAGGATCCTGCAATGGACTACATGTTACTCCAGGGAGTGAGATTTGCTTTCAGAATACATCAGGTATGTAGCTGAAGTAACCATACATATTTCTTGTTTTATTTTGTAAGTTTATTTGTAAGGATGAAGGTTTAGACAATAGGAGAATGAGAAGTATAGATAGTAGAATGGAGAGTATGGTAAGAATCACGGGGTTTTATCTCAAAACCTATTGGCAATGAGTGGTGCAAGTGTGTCCTTTCTTTACACTGAAAAAAAATATATATTCTTTTCACTTACATTTCTGTTTGACCTACTATTTCTGGGTTATTTTGTTTGTATTTTTTCATAGTTGTGAAAGCTTTTCTCATATTTTTGCTGAATAAGATGTGTATCTTGTTTGTTGCAGTTTGCTGGAGGATTTGATGCAGAAACAATGCATGCATTCGAGGAGCTTCGCAACCTTGCTAATCTTCTTAATAAGAAGTAAATGCTCGAAGAATCATATGGTGCACACTATAAGAATCTTCTCAGTGACCTTGTAAGAAAGAAAACATGTATACAATCATACTCTGTTATATGGTCTCAAAGCAAGTCTTTTGGATTGAAGACCGAAGTTTTGGCTGTTCAAAAAGTTTGGCAAAAAGGAAAGAGGAAACATTATGGATTGTTTATTTTTATAAATCATACTGAGTTTTTCCAAAAAGTGTCATATGTAAAAAGTAGAAAAGAAAAAGATGTGAATGAAGCATGATTTTGACATCATCATGCAGTATTAGGTGCTTTTTTATGCATGTAGAACCAATAATCTTCTTGAAGTTTTAGCTTTTCTTGGGTTCTTTTAGCTGGGCTAGTAGTTAAAAGTTACTAAAACTTGTTGAAGATAGTAACTCTGGTGAATGTTCAACTGGTCGTGGTTGTCTTCCACAACTAATGACGTGTTGTGATCAACAAAGAGTTATTTTTTGTAGGGAGAAAAAAAAGTATATTCTTCAACTATGTCGAATGTTTCTTCGAATAAACTAGGGGTGTAAAAAAAAAATCGTCAATCCACATAGTCGCTCACACTGCACTGCTCAAACTGAAATGCACCACATTTACAAATATATCAATTTTTTCTATGTATTTCAATTATATCATTTTAAAATTTTAATTTGAGATTTAATTTTGCTTATGTTGTTTAAAAGTTCAGTTATATTATTCAAGTTTTGTGTTAAACTATTTATAGTTAATTGTCATGGATGTGGAATATTAATTTTTACTACATTTTATACAAATTTTATTAAAAGAATTTTTTTTTTTAGCTGCAGCCTTTATTCTTTACACTTAGTAAGACTTAGGTCCAAAAAGTTGATTTTGTGTTAGGTCCTCAATCTTTTCAAATCGTATCATTTAGGTCCCTAAATGTTATTTTTATTATTTTTCAAAATACATGAATAAAATATAAAAAAATAGTAAATCAATCTTAAAAAAATTAAACCACTTAATGACAATACCAAACATGACATTGAAAAAAATATATTTTCATGAAATTTAAAAAAATATTTAATAGTTTTACAAATTAAATTAATTTCTCATTAAAAAAAACTCTTACCTATAATTTTTTAATATTAATAACTGAACTATCATGAGATTATCAATATTTATCATGTACATATTTATTTTTATTTTGTAAATTTTTTTCATAATGCAACTTATAACTAATCATATATATATGCACATAAATAACTTTATATACACTATTAAGTTTTTAAAAAAATGTATGAAATAAACAATCATAAACATAATAAAAATTGATAATATCAAAATAATTAAAATAATATAGTTATTAATATTAATTATAAAACCACAATGTAGGTAAGAATATTTTTTTAATGAAACATTAATTTAATTTTAAAAAATATTAAATATTTTTAAAAATTCCATGAAAATATTTTTTTTCTCATATCATGTTTGTTATTGTCATAAATTAAATGTCTAAATATTTTAAGAATGATTCACCATTTATTTTATATTTTTTATGTATTTTAAAAGAAAAGAGAAGTAAAAATAAAATTTAGGGACCTAAATTATACGATTTGAAAATATTGGGGACCTAAGTGTTACAAAGTGTTAAGAATGGGGTCTGCAGCTGAAGAAAAAAAACCCTTATTAAAAAGGCCCTCACATTAAACTTGGAATCTCACTGGACTCAAATTTGGAAAGAAAAAGTAAGACTAGAAGCAACAAGCAGAGATAGTTTGAAAATGAACACTAAGAATTCCAAGCTCCTCAACGATACTATAGGAAACTTACCGAAGAGCCCATCTGATATCATAAAAGTAACATAAGGACTAATACCCGACTCAAGTTAGCTCGAGACTAGCATATCTCTCAAAACTGACTAGGTCATTCGGTTCAATGAATAGATAATTTCCCAAACCTGTTTACCTTTTTTATGGTGGTCTTCATTGAGCATATGAGATAGTCTTGAAAATAAAACTCGGGTACTTGGAATACCGAGTTTTAATGTCGATGTACTTGATGAGACGATTGTGGATGTGGTCGGTGTTGAGGAAGGTGATGTGGAGGCATGACATAGCAAGAAACTCGGCTAGCTTCAACAATAGGTCGACATGTCCATGAGTCAGCTTCAGAAAGATCAATTCATGGAATTGTTTGTGGCCATTGATTCTTCATGATTGTAAAGATATTTTCTTTTAGAATTTAGTGGAACAATGGACTCGTTTGTTGCATAAACTGTTGGGGTTTTATGCCCTAATTAAAATCCAAATTCTTTGTAATCTCATTTTATTATCTATAAAAGAATAGAAATCATTTTTTGACTTGATCAATCACCTTGCTTACATGTTTTATTTTCATGATTATTTGTTTAATATAAGCTTCTATTAAATCCCGATCATATAGCTAATCTTATTTATAGTGACGTAATCACAAAGGAATATAAATATGATTATATGTTCAAAATAAGTTAGTCCTAAGATTAGTCAATGCACAAGATTTACACTGACTTGCCAATCTACGATATGATCTACTTACACATTACAGTGTTATGTTCTTTCCAGAACATTAGCAAAATAGATAAGATCGGATGTATTTGTTACATCGGACATGACCAATATTGACAGTTGATAAGATAAGTAAACATACCGTTATTATCTATTCTAGTCATATCATATAGTTGACCATAGGTCAATTCAATCTCAAATCTGAGTGGTTAATATTCTAACTGATTGTATTATTTGAGTTCTTTGACTTGTTCGTTACCAGCTTACCCTACAGACTAGCCCATACTTACATCTTGGGAACTCGGTTGTATAATTGAGTGAGAGTGTTAATCATAGATATGAACATCTATAGCTTCTGATGAAGAAGTGAAACGATGATTTCCTTTTAGTTTGGTTCAAGGTGTTAAATGATAGAGATCTCATTTCAATAATTAAATTAGTTTACTGAAATATCATTTACAAGGAGCTAAGTGTTTTAAGGATAAAATACAATAATGGGTAAAATGGTATTTTAGTCCTTTCTCATTGTAGACTGTCGATAGAGGATTGAGTGACAATTATGGTTGTAACAATGGATAATTAATAGCGTATCTATATTTGTTATAGAGCATTCTATGAATTCAAGAGTGCAATTCCGAGTCTATAGTGGAGTCACGAGGAATTATTAAGTCAGTAAATTTATTTGTTAGATTTATGATAACTTATTGGAGCTTGATTTCATAGGCCCATGGTCCCCATTGTACCTTGCATAAAATCATCTAGATAGTCTCGATTAATTGATTTAACTATCAATTAGAATTATCAAAGTTGACCAGGTCAATTTTGGATAGTTTCATAGAGTTATGTAATTTAGAAGAAAAGAGAAATTATGACAGATTTATTAATTAAGATAAATTGGTATCTAAATTAATAAATAAGTTTAAATCAAAGTTCAAATTATAAATAATTAATTTGATAAAGGATTTAAATAATTATTTAATTAATTAAATCAATAGAAAATAATACAGACCTTGATTTGAAGTCCATTGGGCTTATAATCAAATGGGAAATTTCAAGGGCCTAAAGCCCATGATAATTTCGACCTAGGGCTTCAAAATGGCTATTATTTTATTGATTTTTAATTAAATTAAATGGTCTAATTGAGTCTATAAAATGAGTGCTTAGAGAGAATTAATCAGTTTAGATTTCTGAGACGACAGATAACGTTTAATCTCTGGTTTTCTGATAGTTTTAGATTCTCTCTAAACACAAGTCATTTTCTAAGCCTCTTTGTTATTTTCTCTTCTTCTCTCTAAATCTATCTCATGTGTTGGGAATTTCCCACACTAGTCTAGGTGATTCTAAGGATACATTGGAAGGTTGTGAAGAAAATAGATCGGTTCAGTTTCTTGATAATACTCTGCGACAGAGAGGATACAAGAATTAGAGAAACTGAAGGAATGACTCTTTAATTCCGCTGCGCATACTGTAAGTATTCTAATCTTTGTTTCTCTTTGAATTCAATTTTAGAAACATGTTTTAGGCTATCTCGTATTAATTTGTTTAATATTAAATATACATGAAAATAAATAAAGATCCTGTATAAAGTTTTCCCAACAACTGGCCTCAGAGCCTTTGATAACCTTTATTTTCATGTATGAACATGTTTAAAATTGGATTATTTAATATGTTTGAATAATTGGATGGTTTTCATGTTTTTATGAAGCATATTGATTTTATGTGATTATTAGCAATTTTTAGGTTATTTTGTTGAGTATTCTATGCTATTAATTTTTATATATGCTTTATTTTGTGTAAAAACATGTTAAAAATTAATTAGAAAATGGTTTTGGTTTAAAAAATTGCTGAAATTTTTTTTTTGGAAAAATTTGGCCTAGCTGCCCATGCGCGCGCCCACGCACACCAGCCACCAGCATAGTGAACAGTACCCACGGGTACTATTCATCCAATTTTTTTTTTATATATAAATTAAAGAAAAATAAAATTTGTGGAAATAAATTATTTATAATCAAAACCAAAAATATCTTTTTTGTTTTATCATTTAAATTGTTTTTTTAAATAAGATATTTTTGTTATTTGAGATCTAAATAATTAGATATTTTCTACAAAGATTCAAATTTAAAAATAGGCTAACAACTTAATTTTAAATCTTTTAATATATTAAAATATTAGAATTAAGATATCAGGTATTTAAGATATTTTCATTTAAATTCTTGATTTTTTTATTAAATCTTTATTTGAAAATATAAATATCTTTTTATTTTATAGTTTTTAATATTTGAATTATTTGAAATTTGAATATTGTTAGTTAGATATTTTTATGGATATTTGAATTTGTTTAACTATTTTGAGATATTTTAGGATTGTTATAACTATTTATATTTTATTTTTTTAATGGTTAAAATATTAGCTAATAGTTATAACAACACAAGATATTTTGGAAAATAGTTAAGATATTGATTTTAAATTTTAAAATTGGTTAAATTTTGAAAAATATCATTTTTTTCAACCAATTAATAAAATATTTTTTTAATAAATGGGATTTAAATTAACTTTGGTTAATTGTCGATAAATCATATTTAAATTAAATTAATATTTTTTTTTTCAAATTAACCTAAAACAAAGTTGATTGTTGATAAATGCAATTTAAATTAACTATTGTTAATTGTTGATAAATTTCATTTAAATTGACTTATTTTTATTAATTTGAATTTTTGATAAATTCTAGATAATTAATTGTGGTTGTTATACCCAGATTTCGAGCTATGTTAAATATGACCTCGAAAATTGGATTTGCAAACAAGTGGACTCATAAGGTTGGAAGTATGCTCCAAGATTAAATATCGAGCCTGCAGGACATAGACGACCTCGAATAGGGTGACCTCGGAGGGATCATGATCTCGAAAGGTAGCTCTGGAGACGCATTCATCTTCAGGGATGACCTCGGATCAGGGGTCCCGAGCTCGACGCACATACGATCTCGAAAGCCATGTGACCTCGGGAGATGTCTCTAGCTCGAAAGATGACGGGAAACCTGGGAAGCTAAAGCCTTAGAGATACATGATAACCACCTTGAATATCTATAAGGGTTGTAAATACGAGATGTAATCCTCATTTATTACTGTAAATCCCCAAGAATCGTGGGATATTATTTGGTCAGTTATACGTCCCCTGGTCTTCAGGGGACGTTTCCTTTTATATCTGATTATAGGCATTTAAAGCCATTAATTTTATTCACAAAAAGAGTAACTACCCAAAATATGTGGGATAGTATTCTGCAGCCTTCTCTATAAATAGAGGGGTCATGCACCGTTGTAATGGACCGAAATTCTGAACCATGAGAGAAGACTCTGGAGAATTCATTCGTGAAGAATTTTCAGAGATAATCTTGAGTTTAATAACAGAGACTCGTGGACTAGGCAGATTTAACTGCTGAACCACGTAAAAATCGTGTGTTTGTATTGTCTTATTTCAATTGGCCATTATCAGTTATTGTTTATGTGCTCTTCTTTCATTGTTTGACGAAAAACGGCGTCAACAGTTTGGTGCTTTCATTGAAAGCCTTAAGCATTCATCCCTGAAAAAGTCATGGCCACTAACAATCAGAACACACCTGAGGAAAATTACCCAAGATGTCCTGGAAAACAACCAATGGAGAACCCGGATGTTGAGGAGAGAAGTGGGTCTTCCGATTCCCGGGGACCACCTCCTCCACCAAGAGATGAGGATATGTACTACAATCCTGAGTGGTACGTTCCTATTGTGGAACTAGAAAACCGACAACTGAAGCAGCTGTTGGCAGAGGCCAACAAACGGAATGAGGAGTTGACAAGGATAGCCGCAGAGGCGCAAGTGGCTCAGCCCCCGCCTCCGCGCGAAAACCAAGTCCCTCCTCCAAGGGACGTGCATGTTCCTCCCCGGAGGCCCCGCGGGCGCCCGCGAAAGGATGCTGCCACAAGGAGGCCGACTCAACCTCCGGCACCAGCAGAGCCATCCGCTCCACCTAGGCCCCAGAGGAGTACTCGAGCTCGGGCCCCGGCTAACCCGCCTGTGGAAGTGCCTGCAGGAGCTGAGAATAACCGAACCCCTGCAGAGGCTCGGACTCAGGTACCTGGGAGTGCACCGAATGCGACTAACCCATCTCGGGCAAATTCTGGACCCCTAGGCCGCGACAAGGGTGGCAGCCACCGTCGCCTATACGGTTCCCTCCGTCACCCATAAGATATCCTTCGCCCCCACA
This sequence comes from Humulus lupulus, assembly GCF_963169125.1. Classification (NCBI taxonomy): domain Eukaryota; kingdom Viridiplantae; phylum Streptophyta; class Magnoliopsida; order Rosales; family Cannabaceae; genus Humulus; species Humulus lupulus. The sequence goes on along the minus strand of NC_084801.1, from coordinate 36,527,612 downwards.
CAGAAACGCTCAACCTGTTCGAAATCAGGCTCAAGGGCGTGCGGGGGAAAGACAAGGAAACAGGGAGACTTTCCAGGAGCTGAGAGGCGCTCCATCTGAGAGAAGTCTGACGTCTCGGTCTCGCACTGCGGAGACGAGGCGACGTGGAAAGAATCCATCGCGAAATAACCGAGCAATGAGTTTCACCAGTGATGAGTCCGGAGAGTCCAGGTCCGTCAGTAAACACGACCGAGGTTGTAAGAATACTGGAAGTCGCAAGGATCGTCCCGACCTGTGAAATCATCTGAATCAGAGTTGGGGGAATGGAGATCAAACAAATCCGGACCTGAAGGATCGCTTGAATAGGCGTAGAGATCCCTCGCAGAGACGCGAGCCTGGAATTACGATCAATGACAGTCAATTCCAGACAGCACCTCCTACTAACCCAGTCCAAGAAAGAATCGATCAGCTCGAAAGAGCCTTTAGGCTTTTAAAGAATGAACGAGGAAATGGTCGATATGAGGACTCTGATGAGGAGCTCGAGCCGTTTGCTCCCCATATTTTTGACACTCAATTTCCTCAAGGGTTTCGGATTCCTCACGTCCCTACGTTTGAAGGAAAGACCGTCCCGTGTAGTCACCTGAGCACGTTCAACACAATCATGAGAGTCAGTAACGTGGGTTACGAGCTCAGGTGCATGTTATTTCCAACATCATTGGCAGGACCTGCCAAAAGTTGGTTCGAAAAGTATAAGAGACACTCAATAACCTCATGGGAGCAGTTGTCTAAAGACTTTAAGAAGCAGTTCAGAGCAATGGTAGGGGTCAGACCAGAAGCATCCACCTTAACTAACGTCCGGCAGCAACCGGGCGAAACATTGAAGAGTTACTTAACAAGATTTAATCTGGAAGTAGCCCGAGCTCGGGATGTGGATGACAGTGGACACCTCATGGCTATCCGAGCTGGCATATTACCGGGAAGTGCCCTTTGGGATGACATGCAAGGGAAACCGGTAAGGTCAATAACCGAGTTTAACAGACGAGCGCAGAGGTTTGTCAATGTAGAGGAAGCGAGGTCGACGCTCAAAGCGACCTCCCAGTCCGAAACTACAACGATAAACATCAACTCTGCCTCAACCTCGGCGGACCCAGCGGCACCAAAGCCTGCCTCGGAGAACCCCTCCAAGAGGAAAAAGAACGAAGGAAGTAACCCCGAAGCTGAGGGAGGAAAGAAAAAGAAAGGGGAGAGGTATTTCTCCGTGTATAAGGTATACATCGAGCTCAATGAGTCTCGGGAGAACATATATCTGGCTAATGAAAACCAGGTCCCCTTTAGGCGTCCGGACCTGATGAGAAATAAAAAATCCAAGAGGGATTCCAGTAAATATTGTTGGTTCCACAGAGACACCGAACATACAACCGATGAATGTCGACAACTGAAGGACGAGATCGAAGGGTTGATCTCGAGAGGTTACTTCCGGCACTATGTCAAAAACCAGAATACTGGTCAGGTGGCCACGAGCCAGAGAGTAGCCGCGCCTCCGACCACACAAAACAATAACTCCCGATCTCGGGAAGAAGATAGGCCCCCACCGATAGATGGAGAGGATGTAATAACCATCTCGGGAGGGCCTCATCTCGCAGGAGGGGGCAGGAATGCCCAAAAGAGGTATGTTAACGAGTTGAAGACAGGGGACGGGTCTCCTTATGAACCTGAACCTAGGGCAACAAAAAGCCAGAGGATTGAAACACAACCGATAACCTTCACTGAGGAAGACGCCTCCTATGTCCAGTTCCCTCATCATGATCCGCTGGTTATTACTCTTCAACTGGCCAATAAAAGGGTCCACCGAGTTCTCATAGATAATGGGAGCTCAGTCAACATCCTTTATAAAGCAACCCTCGAGAAGATGGGACTCTCCCTTCGCGACCTGAAAGCATGTGCAACTACTTTGTACGGCTTTTCAGGAGAAGGAACTGCCTACATGGGATCTATTGAGCTCCCCATAACCTTGGGAGACTATCCAGTCTCGGTGACCAAGATAATGGAGTTCGTAGTAGTAGACTTACCATCTGCCTACAATGTGCTGCTCGGGAGACCCGCCCTGGTCGGGCTGGGGGTAGTTTCATCAATAAGGCATCTGGCCCTTAAGTTCCCGACCCCTAGCGGAGTCGGGATGTTGAAAGGAGACCAATTGGCAGGGAGGGAATGCTATAGCATCTCCTTGAGGGGAAAGAAACAAATGAATGCTCAAGCACTCGTCATAGTACGAAACAAAGACAGAATGGTCTTAGAGATTGACGAAGAGATCGATCCGAGGATTGAGGAGAAAGTTGACCTCGAAACTTTAGAGGAGCTCGAAGAAATTCAGCTCGAGGAAGCTGATCCCTCGAAGAAGGTGAAGGTCGGAAAACATCTCCAAGACGAGGCAAAATAGAAATTAATTTGTTTTTTGAAGAAAAACCAGGATGTCTTCGCGTGGGCGCACTCAGACATGGTGGGGATAAGCCCGAATGTAGCAAGCCATGCACTAAACATAGACAAAAGCTTTCCTCCGAAGCAACAAAAGCGAAGACAGCTGGACGAAGACAGAAAGAAGGCGTTAAAGGAGGAGGTTGACAGGTTAAAGGCAAACCGATTCATTAGGGATGCCTTTTACCCTGACTGGGTAGCCAATCCGGTGTTGGTCCCAAAGCCCAATGGGACGTGGAGAACCTGTATTGCCTACTCAGATCTCAACAAAGCTTGCCCAAAAGACTATTTTCCGTTACCAAGGATTGACCAGCTCGTAGATGCCACGGCGGGGCATGGCCTGATGTCGTTCATGGATGCCTATTCTGGATATAACCAGATTCCCATGCATGCCCCCGACCAAGAACACACGAGCTTCATCACGGATAAAGGGCTATATTGCTATAATGTCATGCCATTCGGGCTCAAGAATGCTGAAGCCACATACCAGCGGCTCGTAAACATGATGTTTTCAGAACAAATAGGGAACAACATGGAGGTTTATGTTGATGAAATGCTTGTAAAGTCTCAACTCAACAAGAACCATGTTGATGACCTCGAAGAGTGCTTCGGAGTGCTCAGGAAGTATAACATGAAGCTAAATCCTCAGAAGTGCACTTTTGGGGTATCTTCAGGAAAATTTCTGGGCTTTATTGTGAACTCTCATGGAATCGAGGCTAACCCCGACAAGATCAAGGCCCTGATTGACATGCCCTCACCTCGAAGGCACAAGGATGTCCAAAGTCTGACTGGCAGGATGGCAGCCCTAAGCAGATTCATCTCAAAGTCTACTGATCGGGGTCTTCCATTTTTCAACTTACTGAGAGGAGGTAAGAAGTTCGAATGGACAGAGGAATGCGAGTTGGCCTTTCAGGAGCTCAAAAAGCACCTGGCGGAACCACCAATCCTGTCAAAACCTGAAACGGGAGAAGTATTGTACCTATACCTTTCAACCACCGAACACGCGATAAGCGCAGTGCTCGTTCGAGAAGAAGAGAGGGTGCAAAGACCCGTTTATTACATCAGTAAAAGATTACTGGGGGCAGAGTCAAGATATCCATTGATGGAGAAACTCGTGCTCAGTCTAATTCATTCATCCCGTAAGCTCCGCCCCTACTTTCAGGCACATCCCATCCATGTACTGACTGATCAACCACTTAGGCAAGTCCTGTCTAAACCAAAAGCTTCAGGTCGACTTCTTAAATGGGTTGTTGAGCTCGGACAGTTCGAGATCACCTACCACCCGAGAACGACCATTAAGGCACATGCATTGGCGGACTTTATAGTGGAATGTACTGGCATAACCAACGACGAGGTAATAACCACGGCCCACGAGCTGTGGAAACTTTACGTCGACGGCTCGTCAAATGAAAATGGAGCGGGGGCAGGGGTCATTTTAGTTACCCCCGCGGGAAGCAGATTTCATTATGCCCTAAGATTTGATTTCAAAGTGTCGAATAATGAGGCCGAATACGAGGCTTTACTCGCGGGACTTCGTATAGCTAAGGAGCTCAAAGCTAAAGCAATACATTGCTACAGTGACTCCCAGCTAGTGGTTAATCAAATCTTGGGTGAATACCAGGCTCGCGGAACGAGAATGGCAGCTTATTTGGAGGAGGCAAAATCAGCGTTAGAGTGTTTCGAATTCTATACAATCGAGCAGGTTCCCCGCGAGCAGAACTCAAATGCAGATGCCTTAGCTCGACTCGCCACGTCCGCCGAAAATGAAGAGCTGAATGTTGTACCCATAGAACACCTATCAACACCTAGCATTAACGAGCCAGAAGAGGAAGATGTGTGTATGATTAAGACAGAGCCGACCTGGATGACTCTGATAGTTGATTATCTCAAAAACGGAGTTCTTCCAAAAGATCGGAACCAAGCTCGAAAGTTGATGTATCAACTTCCCCGTTACACAATCTTGGATGGAAGGCTGTACCGAAGGGGATATTCCATGCCGTTACTCAGGTGCGTAACCCCTCCCGAAGCTAAGAAAATCATTGAAGAAATTCATGAAGGGTTCTGCAGAGATCACACTGGGGGGCACAGCCTGTCCAAGAAGATCATACGCCAGGGATATTTCTGGCCAACCATTAAAGAGGATTCTTTTGAGTATGTGAAGAAATGTGACAAATGCCAGAGATTCGCCACGATACCTCGAGCCCCACCATTTGAGCTGACCATGTTGACATCCCCATGGCCTTTCGCGGTATGGGGCATCGACCTCATAGGATCTCTCCCGACTGGCAAAGGAGGAGTGAAATATGCTGTAGTCGCCGTGGATTACTTCACAAAATGGACGGAGGCTGAACCGTTGGCAACTATAACCTCAAAGAAGATCCTTGATTTCGTTGTAAAGAGCATCGTGTGCCGATACGGAGTGCCGAGGAAGATCGTATCCGACAACGGAACCCAGTTCGATTGCGACCTATTCACCAATTTTTGTGAAAAGAACGATATAATAAAGAGTTTTTCATCAGTGGTTCACCCTAAAGAAAAAGTTGGAGGAAGCAAAGGGACGGTGGCCCGAAGAATTGCCCCAAGTCCTTTGGGGATACAGGACCACAGCTCGAACCTCAACAGGGCATACCCCGTTCTCTCTAGCATATGGCTGCGAGGCAATGTTGCCCATAGAAGTCGAAATCCCAATGATCCGAACTCAGATTTACGACCAAAGTTCAAACCACACTCAGCTCGAGGAAACCTTAGACTTGATTGAAGAAAAAAGAGAAGAGGCTCAGCTGAGAAATGCTGCCTACCAGCAACGAACTATCAGATATTTCAACAAAAGGGTTCGAGATCGAAAATTCGGAATGGGAGATCTGGTGTTGAGACGCGTATTCTTGGCAACTCGAGATCCGGCAGCTGGAGTGCTCGGGCCGAACTGGGAAGGACCATACCAGATAGAGTCAGTCATCCGACCTGGTGTGTACAAACTTGCGAGATTGGACGGGAGCCTAGTACCGCGAGCATGGAATGGCGAACACCTTAGACCTTACTATCAGTAGTGTAGGAAAAGTGTTGCCAATAACCATGAGTTTCTATTTGTATTAATTTGTTTGTTTTTGAATTTCATCAAATAAAAAGATCCATTTCGTTCAAATATGTTATTTCTTTTTATTTTTGCAATCTCTCTTAATTTAATAACCTATGGTCACACTCATAGGATATTAAGGGGGCATTATTGGTACATATACCATCAGCTTAAAAAATAAAATAACATATAAAAAAATATATATAAAGTATTTGGATATAACCAAATACGCGAGCCTAGATAGTTCGGACACAACCGAATTATCAAAAACATATAAAGTATTTGGATATAACCAAATACGCGAGCTGAGATAGTTCGGACATAACCGAATTATCAAAAACCGAAAACGTTTGGAGTTAACCCGATGTGCAAACTTAACAGGTTTGGAACAAACCAGCCAAAAAACTAATCGATAATAAGTAGGAACCTAAACCTATTTCGAGATAAGTCAAGATCGAGGCTGGAATATCTTAAAGAAAATAGTTTCGAACTCTTAACCTCGAAGCAAAAACTGAGGAGGAGGAAAAGTGACTAAACAAAAAAGATATAACCAAATCATTCACATTACATACCATATAAGTACTTTCGGGTTCATGGTTAAAGTAATATTCGACCTTGACAAATAACGAGGTCGGAAGCGGATAATTTGAACAAACTATGCATGAATGCATCGAGTTTTAAGCCTAAATCAAAACCATGTTTGTATGAATAAATAAACATAACTGATTCATCAATATAAAATGTGCAAAATATTTCGAGCCAAGAAATGTAAAACATTTATAAGTCAATATGTAAAGAAATTGTATCAGCCCCGTGGGCATAAATTAAAATAATTATACGGAACAAGGGGACGCAGCCCTAATAATGCTTTCCCCGAGATCAGGTTCAAGATGGAAGAGTCTCCTTGGCCTTCTCAGCCTCAGCAGCACCAGAGTCATCAGGACGAATAGCATGACTATCCTTCTGAGCAACCTCTCGAGCAGCTACACTTGCCTCAAGACGGGCGTTCCACCGCTCAACATATGTGGCCTCGAGAGGGCCCAGGAAGCTGGTATCGAGGTCAGCATTATCAGCCCAAAGTTTGTACATGGCTTGGTCGACCGCTTTCTCATTCTGCTCCTTATAATCATCCAGTAGGCGGTCCTTCTCGCTCTCCATGAAGTCGAAGGTGACAGATTTCTCCTCTTCGAGCTTGGCATTGGCCTTCTCGAGACGAGTCTTCGCCTGCTCAAGCTCGGCATTCGTCCTCTCCAGCTCCTCGAGACGGGTCTTCATTTTTACAAGTTCAGACTTTGAGTCCTTGAGTTCGTCAGCCATCTTAAGCTCGAGATCCTTCAACTTTTGGGCCAGAGACATGCTCATGTGCACCTCGTTGGTCAGCTTATGGTTAAGTTGTGCTGAGATGACAAGGGCCCGAAATACAAAGGATGAATTAGATCGCGAGCTGAGGTACAAACATTTAAAGGAGAGTTACGAAGGTTACCGCGGCAGTAAGCTCGATACTCTTATCGTAAAGAGTATTGCAGTCCGAGGCCTTGTGCACGAGGTCCCAATGGTCAGCGCCGAAGCCTGAAAAGCTCTGACCCACCCGAGAGAGGACATCCGAGCTGAGCATAGCCCCTTGGGTCCCAGCAGTGCCATCAAGCACGAACTCCTCGATATGAGGTCGGGCCGTCGGCAGTTGGACCTTGGAGACAGAGGGTTTCTTCGGGGGCCGACCGACTGTTATTTGAGTATCGGTCGGAGGAAGCGAGAGGGGGACAGTCGAGCCAGACGCATCAACCTGGACAGTCGGCTCCGTGGTTGTGCTCGCAGTAATCTGGGCCGTGGGGGTCGTCTCGTGGCGTCTGGGTACCTTGGATGGTCGGTCGAACCTCCGTGGTATTCTCGGACGTTTGCTCTTCTGGGCTCCAGCTCCCCCATCGCTAAAAAGCACAGCGTCGAGGTCGGGATTCATGGCACCTGCGCAATTCCAATCTTAGTTAGACAATGATAATAAGTTTGGAAAGAGAGAAGAAAACCAGGTAAAGAAATAACCTAACTGGAACTCTCCCCCGAGCTCGAGCTTGGGGACCATGAAATTCCCCCGTCTTCAGAGGAGGCGGGGGGAGTGCCTTCCCTATATGTGGGCGATAACCTCGAAAGGTCCCTATAATCGTTGGTCCCATACTGAACAGCTATCCCGTTCCACACCTCGTCCGTGGTATACATGGTGTCGTATTTCCCGAGCCCACTATCAAACCTATGGACACAGTCATCTACCCAACTCCATACGTAGAAGTGGTATCTATCCTGTGGGCACGAAACTAACCTATTGGGCTTGTGTTTTAGTAAGGTGGGGGACCACATTCTCGAGGTAGGGAGGACTTTACCTTCATCCGAATCCAAGCTCGAGGCTTCATCATTAGCCTCATTCCCAGACAGCGGACTCCTCTGGCGAACTGGAAGTGGTGGCCTCGTTTCTCTCCTCGGAGGAAGGGCGCCTGTGGGTAGGGGCACCTGCTCCTAGTGTTCATATTTTTTATTGGACCAGTCAAAGGTGGACTGGCCCTCCCCCAAAAGTCTGTACTTTCGGAGCTTATCCTCGTGTAAAAGGTATAAGAGAGACCTCCTGCCACGAGGAAGTTGGAGCAAGGTCTCTCTATGCTCCTTCATTGTCTCGTCAGGAGTGGGATGCTGAAAATTGGCTGAAAGATAACATATTTCTACTAAGTACGGATCTAAGAGCTAAAGTCACGAGCACAGAAATAAAGATAACAAGAATACTTACGAATCCGCCTGAACGAGTAGTGTCGAGACGGGGACAGACCGTTTGTCCAGAAGAAGGCTCTTTTGAAATCAAGCAGATGATTGGGAAGATCTTCAAAGACCTTCTTCTCCTTGGGATAGCTCGAGAGGTAATAAAAGCCATCCCCTCCCCGAGCTCGGGAGGGGTTACTTTTCAGACAAAAGAGATACAAGATCTCTTGAGGCGAAGGTCCTTTCCACCCCATCTCGTGGTATAAGGACCTCAGGGCAGACAGTACCCTGTAAGAGTTGGTGTTGAGTTGGAACGGGGCCAACCCAATGAAATCCGTGAAGTCCTTGAAAAAAGACTTCAAGGGCAACAGTGCTCCTACCCTCATGTGCTCCTGGCTCCACACCGCATACTTCAACCTGGCGTCGGGGCCCCCAGGGGAGAAATAGCTTTGCTCATGGTCGACCGGAGCTCGACACTTCAAGGAGCCTGACAAGCTAAGGCCGTGGAAAGCCAGGATGTCAGTTATCTGACTAGTTGTGGTAACCGAGCTCCAATAGTGCTCGGCCTCAAACATTTCTCTCCTCGGCTGCGAGGAAGAAGGTTCCCCCATTAGTGAAAATTGGAGCTCTCCTGGATGGTATGCGACGGTGACCTTCAGTGCAGGGTCGAGGGGAATCGGCCTAGGTCCTGAATTGGGTTCCGGATAGAGGGCCTCCCGAAGAACTCTCCTCTTTCCCTCTATGACCTCGTCTATCTGACGGCGATAATGAGCTCGGATATCCTCCTGCTCGCGCGCAAGCTCGTATTCTCTTATCCGACGTTGGTTCCGGGCGAACAGCGATTCTGGGCTCGGAGATTTTGACTCGTAAGGGATTGCCAACAATGACCCCCACCGTCTTTCCAGATTCTGTGACATCTAGTGAGAAAGAAAAAATGGTGAGGGCCATGCATGCAAGAGTTTCGAGCTCGAAGTTACGAGCTCGAGGTTAAGGAACAAAACAAGCTATGTATTAAGGCCCTTATTGAAGAGTCAGGACGTGCGTTCCACGGGAAAGGAAGGAGAGTGGAAATTTTTTTGAAAATCCCGAAAATCAAGGGAAAAAAGAGTGGCGGTTAACCAGAAAAGGCAATCTTGGGTTTCGTGCATTTATCAGAGACAAAGTTTTTTACCCGAAAACTTAGTGTACAAGAAACGTCGCCTAAATTTTTTTTCAAAACCCAGAAAATAGGAACCTCACTCAAACATGAAAACTAGGTATAAGCCAGTGATGTAAATCCAGTATGGAAGTCTAAAAAGCATAAGAGCCTGTCGGATCAAAACCTCCTATCATATTATGCTAAGGATGTAAACTAGTACACAGCAAGAACAGCATGAATAAAACTAACAAAATGGAAAACAAAGATGGCATACTTACACAATAATGGCGATTGCAGAGAGATTTTCGATCGAAGAAGAGGTTGCAAATAAGAACTCACGGACTCGAACAAACCAGGGTTTCTTTGGCTGAGAAAACATGCACATAATAGAAACTTTATAGAGAGGTCTCTGGTTTCGTTTTTCTTCTTTTCTTGCTTTTGGTGAACGAAGGTAAAAAAAGAAGGGGAAGAGTGGGGTCTCGTATATATAGATGGAAAAAGGGGGATTAATCTGGGGAGTTGAATGAAATCCTTGCTAGATCGGACGGATGGGGATCAATGACAAGATGGCGCCGAAAAGGTGGAAGACGGATGATCGTGGGCATGTTTCCAAGGTACTCAAGTACCAAAAATGAGCAATACCCAGCTGACGCGTGTCCATTTTCAAAAGTGTATGATGATACAATTCTCAAAGAAAGTAGTTCCAAAGTTTCCTTCTCTTAGGATTCGAATAAATTCTTTTGAGGGGGCAAGATGTTATACCCAGATTTCAAGCTATGTTAAATATGACCTCGAAAATTGGATTCGCAAACAAGTGGACTCATAAGGTTGGAAGTATGCTCCAGGATTAAATATCGAGCCTGCAGGACATAGACGACCTCGAATAGGGTGACCTCGGAGGGATCGTGATCTCGAAAGGTAGCTCCGGAGATGCATTCATCTTCAGGGATGACCTCGGATCAGGGGTCCCGAGCTCGACGCACATACGATCTCGAAAGCCATGTGACCTCGGGAGATGTCTCTAGCTCGAAAGATGACGGGAAACCTGGGAAGCTAAAGCCTTAGAGATACATGATAACCACCTTGAATATCTATAAGGGTTGTAAATACGAGATGTAATCCTCATTTATTACTGTAAATCCCCAAGAATCGTGGGATATTATTTGGTCAGTTATACGTCCCCTGGTCTTCAGGGGACGTTTCCTTTTATATCTGGTTATAGGCATTTAAAGCCATTAATTTTATTCACAAAAAGAGTAACTACCCAAAATATGTGGGATAGTATTCTGCAGCCTTCTCTATAAATAGAGGGGTCATGCACCGTTGTAATGGACCAAAATTCTGAACCTTGAGAGAAGACTCTGGAGAATTCATTCCTGAAGAATTTTCAGAGATAATCTTGAGTTTAATAACAGAGACTCGTGGACTAGGCAGATTTAACTGCTGAACCACGTAAAAATCGTGTGTTTGTATTGTCTTATTTCAATTGGCCATTATCAGTTATTGTTTATGTGCTCTTCTTTCACTGTTTGACGAAAAACGGCGTCAATAGTGGTATTTTTGCATAAATTCATAGAATTGCTCATATAGTAACATGATTAGACCCATCCAATTATAACATGTCTGTTTGCACTATATGTGGTATTTTTTTCAATTGGGCTTAGATGCATATAGTGGCCCATATGTTTGTTAGATATATGGATTTTACCAAATAAAATATTCATAAAATGATAGGTTTTATTTGGGCCCATTAGAAAACGTAAAGTTTAAATTCCTCTCTTGTGGGTGATTTCACTTGTGAATGTCCATTTGCTTTGCATGATTATAGTGAGTCTAATCAATTAATAACAATTAATAAAATGAAGGTTTAAATTCCTGTCTTTTGGACCTTGTATGGAAGATAGTGGGCCTTTACAGTAGGAATGACATACTGGACACAACCCTCTTCCATACAAGCCCAATTGTTAAGGCCCATTTACCTGAGTTGGACTTAATTGTATAGGTTCATTATATTAGTAAAACCTAAATATTGATTAGCAACAAATTAATTCTAAATTAATTGAATTTGTTTCAATGTGAAACCTTAGAATTAATAGGAAATTATAGGACTTTAGTTTTAAAAATTTTAATTTGTTTAATTTTTTTTTGAAAACCATAGTCATTAATTTTCTAAAAATAAATAATAAAAATACTATTTTTAATTTTATAATTAGCTTATTTTAAGAATTTTATTCGATCTCCACCATTGGTTTAACATAGTCAATAGCTTAATGGGGCCTCGAGGCGCTTTGATTCGTCCCCCTACGGAAGGTGTTCATTAGTTATTTTGACAATGTTAGATTTCGAAAAATAGATAATTATAGGTCAAATTCTACTAGACTCACCCCTACGGTGACTACTAGGACTAAATCTATGATTATTGAAACCGTGGGTATAGCTCATAAAATAAGAGATTTTGTTTTCTTATTTTGATCGAATAGTAAGTTGTTAATAGTGGTGTCCATTATTAAATGAGTTTACAACTCTATTTAACTAGTGATATTTTTTACTCTTACCAACCGGGACAAGGATATCATAGATTAGTTAAAAAAAAACCTAAAGAAATAGAGATATGATTGTTTTTTGTATTTTTTCTCATATTTTACATATTTTTGGTATATGTTGTGCTATTTCTTAAAATTTGTGTGAATAGAAGTTTTATTGAGCAAATGTGATTGATTTCTATTTTATTGATAATTTGTAGTTTTAAGCTAAGTAGTGTCTGTGTCTACTCCCATACTTTCTCAACTTTCGATGGAGAAACTCACTAGAGAAAACTTCCTTAATTGGAAGCAGAATATCAACATAGAGTTGATTGATGACAACTCTGAATTCGTCATGATTGAGGAATCCCCAGAACAAGCACCGTCTCCGCACGTTCTTGATAGCACCGTAAATGCTTGGATAACACCGTCTCCACACGTACATGATGGCATCGTGAATTCTCGGATGGCACCGTGTCTGCACGTTCGTGATCAACTCAACTATGGTCTGACGCAGCTCATGAATGAGCTTCAGACTTTTGAGCCTATCATGGGTGGACCTAGTAAAGGAGGAGAAAATAAAACTACTGATGTTGCTGCTGATCTAACTAAGGCTGAAGCTAACCCAGCTTCATCTTGGAAAGGTGGACAAAACAACAACCCCAAGCCTGCAAAGGCGAGTGCACAACCACGTGCACAGATGCCTAAGGGGTAGAATAAGAAAAACAAGAAAGGTAAAGGTAAGTGTTTTCACTGCAAAGAGAAGGGACATTGGAAACATGATTGCCCCAAGTTTCTAGCAGCTAAAAACAAAGGTAATGATTATAGTTCATTTATCTTAGAAACATGTGTTTTAGAGAATGATAAATATGTTTGAATTATTAATTCTGGATCTACCAACCATGTTTGCAGCTCTTTATAGATTCTTGAATCGTGGGAGGAAGTGGACGAAGGCGGCTTAAAGATTAGAGTTGGGATCAGAGCGTTCGTTAAGGTCCAAGCTAGAGGAATAGCTCGTCTGAAGTTCGGAAATAAATACATAATTTTAAAAGATGTATTTTTTATTCCGAATTTTAGTAGAAATTTAATTTCAGTTTCCATGTTGCAATTAGAACGATTTGTTATGACTTTCACAAGTTTTAATATATCTATTTCCTTCAATGGATCACAATTGTGTATTGCATGTTTGGAAAACAGGCTTTATATTCTGCGACCTAACGAACCCCTTGCTCTTAATAATGATTTATTCAAAGTGGCTAAACCTAGGACCAATAAACGTCAAAAGACCGATAACGATAATATGACGTATTTATGGCACTTGAGACTAGGTCACATTGGCTATGATAGGATTCAAAGACTTACAAAGGACGGGCCATTGAGGGAACTCACCTTAGGTGAATTACCTATCTGTGAATCTTGTCTAGAAGGCAAACTGACCAAGCGTCCATTCTCTGCAAAGGGTGATAGGGCCAAAGAACCACTTGGTCTTGTGCATTCAGATGTTTGTGGACCTTTGAATGTACAAGCCAGGGGTGTTTTTCAGTATTTTTTCACTTTCATTGACGATTAATCTAGATACTCATGTCTTTACCTAAAGCATAGGAAATCAGAAACATTTTCAAAGTTTCAGGAATTCCTAGCAATGGCTCAGAACCAATTAGGTAAAACATAAAGATCTTGCGATCTGATAGGGGTGGAGAATATTTGGATATGCAGTTCCAAGATCATTTAACTGAACTTGGGATTTTATCACAACTTACTGCCCCAGGTACTCCGCAACAAAATGGTGTAGTGGAATGCCAGAACATAACTTTATTGGAAATGGTTATATGAATGTTTAGTTACTCAACTCTACCAACTTCGTTCTGGGGACATGCAATTGAAACTGGGAACGACATTCTCAATGTCGTGCCGTCTAAATCAATCCCCAAAACACCTTTAGAACGATGGAATGGTCATGAACCTAGTTTACGCCATTATAGAATCTGGGGGTGTCTCGCTCACGTCCTGAGGAAAAAGGAGGGAAAGCTAGAACCGCGAACTGAAGTTTGCATGTTTGTTGGCTATCCTAAAGGTACTCGGGGTGGAATTTTCTATAGTCATTCAGAAAAGAAAGTGTTTAATTTTATAAATGCTACTTTTATGGAAAATGACTATGTCCAGAACTTTAAACCTCGCAGCAAAGTAGTTTTAGAAGAGATGGTTAAAGAATTGACTCCAACCAATGTTCCATCATCATCAATGTGAGTTGATGATGAAATTCCCACTCTTCATGTCCAACCGACGCAAGTCGATTTAAATGAAGAAAGTACCACTGTTCCTGAGCAAACAGTCACAGAGCCTCATCGTAGTGGGAAGGTTTCTAGGAACCCAGTTCACTATGGTTTGGATGGTGAAACCAATATGGTTGTTGGTGACACTAGTGATGATGATCCATTTTCTGTCAAATAGGCAATGGCTAGCCCTGAAAAGGAACTATGGCTGGAAGCTATGAAACAGGAAATGGAGTCCATGTACTCAAATTCTGTCTGGGATCTTGTGGAAGCACCTAGTGACTTTAGGGCCATTGGGTGCAAGTGGATCTACCAGAAGAAACAAGGTGTTGATGGAAATGTCGAGACTTATAAAGCTCAATTAATGGCAAAGGGTTATACCCAAAGAGAAGGCGTGGACTATGAGGAAACTTTTAGTCCGGTAGCCATGCTCAAATCCATTCGCATCCTCTTATCCATAGCAGGCGCTCTCGACTATGAGATTTGGAAAATGGACATCAAGAAAGTTTTCTTAATGGAAAGCTTGACGTAGTCATTTATATGGATCAGCCAGAAGGATTTAAAGTAGCTGGACAAGAAGGAAAAGTTTGCAAGTTGAATAGGTCCATCTATGGACTTAAGCATGCTTCTCGTTCCTGGAATCTTGGGTTTGATGAAATAATCAAAACCTATGGCTTTGAACAAAATATTGATGAGCTCTGTGTTTACCAATTGAAGGCAAATCAAATAGTGGTATTCCTGGTTCTTTATGTAGATGATATCTTACTCATTGGAAACAATGTCAAGAAATTATCAGATGTGAAGAATTGGCTGAGCACTCAATTTCAGATGAAGGATTTGGGTGAAGCGAGTTATGTTCTAGGTATCCAGATCATTAGGGATAGAAAGAACAGACTCTTAGCTCTATCTCAAGCAGCTTACATAGATAAAGTGCTTGAACGTTTCTCAATGAAAAATTCCAAGAAAGGGACTCTACCGTCCCGCCATGGAATTCATCTTTCAAAGAAGCAGTTGCCCCAGACTCCTAAAGAGGAAGATGCAATGAGATAAGTTCCTTACGCATCTGTAGTTGGAAGTCTGATGTATATCATGTTGTGTACTAGACCAGACATCTGCTATGCAGTGGGAGTAGTGAGCAGGTATATGTCAGCCCAGGACCGGAACATTGGATAGCAGTTAAACATATCCTGAAGTATTGGAGACGGACTAGGTATTATATGTTAGTCTACAAGGGTGGTGTTCTGAACCCTGTAGGCTACACCGATTCAGATTTTCAGATTGATGTTGATGATAGGAAGTCTACTTCTGGAATAGTGTTTACTCTTGGGGGTGGAGCTATGATTTGGAGAAGCGTAAAGCAGTCTGCAATCTCATATTCCACCATGGAGGCTGAATACATAGCTGCATCAGAAGCAGCTAAGGAAATAGTCTGGCTAAAGAAGTTCTATTCGGATCTTGGTGTTATTCCAGAAATGGATAAACTGCTTGTGTTGTTTTGTGACAAGACATGAGTGATAGCCAACTCGAAAGAACCTCAAAGTCACAAGAGGAGTAAGCATACAGAAAGGAAGTATCACATTATTCGAGAATATGTGACCAGGGGAGAAGTGAAGGTTATGAAGATTGCAACTGAAGACAATCTTGCGGATCCGTTTACAAAGACACTACCAGAAGCTACATTTGATGAGCATATCAAGGAGATGGGATTAGTAGAATTAAGGCATTAGTTTCAATTAGTGCAAGTGGGAGTTTGTTGGGGTTTTATGCCCTAATTAAAACCCAAATTCTTTGTAATCTCATTTTATTATCAATAAAAGAGTAGAAATCATTTTTTGACTTGGTCAATCACTTTGCTCACATGTTTTATTTTCATGATTATTTGTTTAATATAAACTTCTATTAAATCCCGAGCATATAGCTAATCTTATTTATAGTGACGTAATCACAATGGAATATAAATATGATTATATGTTCAAAATAAGTTAGTCCTAAGATTAGTCAGTGCACAGGATTTACACTTACTTGCCAATCTACAATATGGTCTACTTACACATTACAGTGTTATGTTCTTTCCAAAACATTAGCAAAGTAGATAAGATCGGATGTATTTGTTACATCGGACAGGACCGATATTGACAGTTGATAAGATAAGTAAACATACTGTTATTATCTATTCTAGTCATATCATATAGTTGACCATAGGTCAATTCAATCTCAATTCTGAGTGGTTAATATTCTAACTGATTGTATTATTTGAGTTATTTGACTTGTTCGTTACCAGCTTACCCTACAGACTAGCCCATACTTACATCTTGGGAACTCGGTAGTATAAATGAGTGGGAGTGTTAATCATAGATATGAACATCTATAGCTTCTAATGAAGAAGTGAAATGATTGTTTCCTTTTAGTTTGGTTCAAGGTGTTAAATGATAGAGATCTCATTTCAGTAATAAAATTAGTTTACTGAAATATCATTTACAAGGAACTAAGTGTTTTAAGGATAAAATACAATGAGGGGTAAAACGGTATTTTAGTCCTATCTCATTGTAGACTGTCTATAGAGAATTGAGTGACAATTATGGTTGTAACAATAGATAATTAATAGCGTATCTATATTTGTTATAGAGCGTTCTATGAATTCAAGAGTGCGATTCCGAATCTATAGAGTAAATTTATTTGTTAGATTTATGATAACTTATTGGAGCTTGATTTCATAGGCCCATGGTCCTCATTGTACCTTGGATAAAATCATCTAGATAGTCCCGATTAATTGATTTAACTATCAATTAGAATTATCAAAGTTGACCAGGTCAATTTTGGATAGTTTCACAATGTTATGTAATTTAGAAGAAAATAGAAATTATGGCAGATTTATTAATTAAGATAAATTGGTATCTAAATTAATAAATAAGTTTAAATCAAAGTTCAAATTATAAATAATTAATTTGATAAATGATTTAAATAATTAGTTAATTAATTAAATCAATAGAAAATAATACAGGCCTTGATTTTAAGTCCAATGAGCTTATAATCAAATGGGAAATTTCACGGGCCTCAAGCCCATGATAATTTCGACCTAGAGCTTCAAAATAACTATTATTTTATTGATTTTTTAATTAAATTAAATGGCCTAATTGAGTCTATAAAAGGAGTGCTTAGAGAGAAGTCATCAGTTTAGATTTCTGAGACGACAGATAAAGTTTAATCACTAGTTTTATGATAGTTTTAGATTCTCTCTAAACACAAGTACTTTTCTAAGCCTCTTTGTTATTTTCTCTTCTTCTCTCTATATCTATCTCATGTGTTGGGAATTGCTCACACTAGTCTAGGTGTTTCTAAGGATACATTGGAAGGTTGTGAAGACAATAGAAGATCGGTTCAGTTTCTTGATAATACTCTGCGACAGAGAGGATACAAGAGTTAGAGAAACTGAAGGAAGGACTCTTTAATTCCGCTGCATATACTGTAAGTATTCTAATCTTTGTTTCTCTTTGAATTCAATTTTAGAAACATGTTTTAGGCTATCTCGTATCAATTTGTTTAATATTAGATATACATGAAAATAAATAAAGATCCTGTATAAAGTTTTCCCAACATAAACCTCTAAAAATATGTAATACTATAAATTCTTTGAAGATAATAAAAGAAGAAAATGCAGAGAACTAAGAAGACGAAATGTCTATAATGAAAGCTTAAACTTGTAATCAATCCATTAAGGTAGAGAGTATAGGGTCGGCTCTGGGCTAAGGTAGGCTATGCTTATTGGGAATTTATGGCTTTACACTTTCTAAATAACCAATAAATAATAGGAATAACTCAATATTACAAACCCTAAATGCTAATCAAGAATTATATTCAAAGTATGAATGCAAATCTTGATAATTAATGAACTATATTCAAAGAATGCATGAAAATCTTTATAATAAAAGATTAAGTGATTAAATGATTATAACATGAATTTAGAAACATTTAATCATCAATAAACACAATTAAAAGATAGGTTCTTAGAGAAATAAACATTTGAATTGAACAACTGAATCTTCAAACGTGGGGAACATCTAAAGGATTATATACGAGGAGTATCACTGTCCAAAATCTCTCCAAGCCTTCCCATTATTGCTTGAAGCTTCACCAAGATGGAATGAGATGTGGGATTCAACAAGCCTTTTAAACTCACACAAGCCAAGTAATTCTTGGTGAATTTCATGGAGAGAATTTATGTTGGGAGAGAGTGAGATTACACTACTACAATAATAAGAATCTACACACAATTATCCTTGGCAGAGACCAACAAAAGATTGAGATAGAGAATGCAAACTGTAGTTTTAGACCAAAATTTTTTGATCTTATTGAAAGCTTCAAACTCTTGTTAAACACCACTAGAAATTTCTTCTTCTTTGACATGAAACAAAATAAGGATTTTACATGAGGAGTATCGCTGTCCAAATTCTTTATTTCCTAGCTCATAATGGATGCTTGAGGAAAATGAGAATTGTGATTGAACAAGCCTTAAAATTCACAAAGACAAGCAATTTCTTTATGAATTTCTTGGAGAAAAATTGTGATCTTGGGAGCTAGAGAGAGTGTAATGACCCACTACTCTAGTCTATTTGGACCATTAATGAAACTATACATAAAATCCTTAAAAGAACTTACATTTGCGAAAATACCATAATTTTATTAAGTAACTTATAAAAATAAGAGTTACTTACAAAGTAAATACCAAAACGGATATGGGATCCCATTGTCTTTAAAACAAAAACATAATTTAAAATAATAAGACATTACATACTTAGTGCGGAAAATACATGTAAAAAGACATAAAACCGAAACTACATCCTCGAATCGAATAACGCTCGGCCCCTTGACTCCATTCATCATCGATACACATCCTCCAAGCGTCACGAATCTTTCCACCTCTAAAGCTGATTTCCTGCACATAAACAGAAAGGAATGAGCCTAATGCCCAGCAAGGAAAAATCTAACACATAGTCATAAACATAAACATAATTTCATAATAACGTAAAGACATATCATAACACATAATTCACTTATTATAATGGCCATTATTACTTGGGGTCCCATAGACTAAACAAGCTTATGCCCATGAGATTAGTGGGGTCCTACCAGCTAAATAGGCATATGCCCACAATCTTTTTGGGGTCTTGTTAGTCAAATAGGGCATAAGCCCAAGCCTACAACAAACACATGCATAGCAAATTCATAAGACATTCATAACATAACACATAAGATAACATAAACATATAGATTCTAGCCTATTTTCCTTACCAAAGTTACCGGGATAAAATGGACTGAGTTAGGACTTTTTGGAACACTCCTAAAACCATAATGAACAAGAGTGAGTCTAAAGAAAGGAGATGAAATGAAAGAGAATAGGAAGACTAAACCATTAAAAGAAAATATGCTTACCACAACTTAAGTGCTTAAGAACTTGGATTCCCTAACCAAAATAAGAATGAGGTTAGGAAATTGAGTAGAAGACTAAGAGAAAGGAAACATAATACAGAAAGGAACTAGAGTTTTGGTTACCTCAAAGATTTGCAAGATCAATCTAACCTCCACCGAAATACTATAGAACTCACTTCCCAAAGTGTTTGATAAGCTTATGATGTTTAAGCTTATAGTTTTTCCCCAAACCAAGTGTTTACACTCTCACACTCACTTAACACTAGCAGCTTCTGAACTTAGAGCAAATGGTGAATAATGGCTGGGTACTAGGTCCTATTTATAGAGTTTGGGAATGAAAATATCTTGATTTTACTTGAATAAACATAATGGCTTTTTAGGTGAAAATCATTTGAATAATCGTTCAGCAGAGGCTGAAGACTCGTTCAAAAGATGCTGGACTGTTGAAGGAGTTTGAATGGCTAAAAGGAAATGAATTCAAAAACATTTGAAAACATACTGGAGGAGGCGATATATCGCCCCCTGTAGGCGATATATCGCCTGGGCCAGTATGCCCGAGGCGACCGTGCATCGTTTCGTGTTTTCCGTATTTACGTGCTGCGATATATCGCCCCCTATAGCTGCGATATATCGGCACATGCTGAATAATTAAACACGAAATTACACATTTTTAGCTAAGTTTGAATGGAGTAAACAGCCTTGACTAAGCCTTTAACGTATTCAAAGCTGCTGACTGACCCTATATCATTCAAACTTTACCCTTATTTAATTTAATCCTCCAAAATACTTAATCCTTAATTACCATTCATAACATGTGCTTAAAATCCTATTGGTTGATGTCTAAACCTTATAATATAATAAATATAATCCTTAATATCAGTCACATTAATCAAACCTTAGGTTATACTTAATATTCTGAAACTATAGGTTAAACTTAGAAAATCTATAAGTACTACTACGAGTGTCCAAATAATTCCCGGTCTGAACCAAAAATCCATGGTAACAAAGATAACACTAAACATACTATAATACTACTAACAATTAGCTAAGTAAAGTTCTTGGACTCTACAGAGAGAGAGGGGGAGAGAGGTTAGAGAGAGATTTGAGAGAATGATCAAGTCTATCAAAAAACTTAGAGAACCCTTTTATAATGTAGGCATCATCATTAGGTCCAACAAATAGGATTAGAGCCTTTATACACATCATTCAGACCTTAAAACATGTGTCTGTACAGACACGTCAGGCGATGCATTGCCTACCAGCAGTGATGCATCACTTGTTGGGCATCACTGAAACCCTAGGGTTTTAGGTGATGCAACACCACTAGAATGGCGACGCAACGTCACTTTGGCTAGTCAAAACTTTCAAAATTTACCTTAAACACCTCCAAATGATCCCAAATTTTTTTAGCATCCTTAGATACCTCATTGTATTACTTTGAACAAAAAAAACACAATTTTTAAATGCTTACAATAGAAACTCAATTTTACAACTTCACTATGTGAAATCGTCAAATGTTTTACACCTAGCTTGTGTAGTTTGGTCTTTGTATTTTAACCAATCATAATATTCCCCCACTTGGTTAAATACAAACTTCTACCTCTAGCTCTAAACAGTATTGGTTCATAAAATAAAGTGTCTTTCGACTTGAACTTTACCTTAGTGAAAATACCACAAAGTCTTATCGAAATCATTGGTTTCTTAAAAGCTTGAACAAAGTATTCCTAATGATAAAACCGGTGATACCTCACACACCTCCAATTAATCATTCTTTTTCCTACTTTTCTCGCTTGGCACTCATATGACCATTTGCTCATCCTTTCATGAACTTTACGGGGAGAAACTCCAACTCCCATGAGAGGTGGCACCACCTTTAAGTTCACATAGGCGAAGTTCTTACAACATCTTTGCTACCTTTATAGATGCTTGTTGCACTCAACTAAACTTCATTTAAATCCCTAGGCTTAACCCTCACTCGGTAGCAACCAACACTAGCCATTTTGGATGGAACTCAAATAGTTTTAGTGTTGAAATCATCCAATGACTTATTCTTACCCATTGAACTCTTTTGCTTGATATTAACAAGGTTAGAGTTGGGTTGCCATCATTAGTGAATCTCTCATACTAGGAGTTTCAGTACCATCCCTTTTGACATGGAACTTACTAACATTCTCACGAGAGGTTTTGTAAATGGATCTACTAAGTTCTCACTTATCTTAACATGTGAGATTGATATGATTCCATCTTGAATCAATTATCTCACATAATCATGTCTTAGAGTTATATGTCTATACTTCCCATTGTACACACTATTATATGCTCTAGCAAGAGTAGCTTGACTATCACAATGTATCGAAATTGTTGATGTTGGGATTTCATGCCCTAATTAAAAACCAATTTCTTTGTAATCTCATTTTATTATCAATAAAAGAATAGAAATATTTTTTTACTTGGTCAATCACTTCGCTCACATGTTTTTATTTTCATGATTATTTGTTTAATATAAACTTCTATTAAATCCCGAGCATATAGCTAATCATATTTATAGTGATGTAATCACAGTGGAATATAAATATGATTATATGTTCAAAATAAGTTAGTCCTAAGATTAGTCAGTGCACATGATTTACACTGACTTGCCAATCTACGATATGATCTACTTACACATTGTAGTGTTATGTTCTTTTTAGAACATTAGCAAAGTAGACAAAATCAGATGTATTTGTTACATCGAAATAGACCGATATTGACTTTAGATAGATAAGTAAATGTACCGTTATTATCTAATGTATTCATATCATAAAGTTGACCACAGGTCAATTCAATCTCAATTCTTAGTGGTTAATATTCTAACTGATTGTATTATTCAAGTCCTTTGGTTTGTTCATTACCAGCTTACCCTACGGACTACCCATACTTACATCTTGGGGACTTTGTAGTTTAATTGAGTGGGAGTGTTAATCATAGATATGAACATCTATAGCTTCTAGCAAGAAGTGAAATAATGATTACCTTATAGCTTGGTTTAACGAGTTGAATGATTGAGTACTCATTTCTGTGATTAAAGTTTATGGAAATATCATTACAAGGAACTTAGTGGTATTTAAGGATAAAATACAATAAGGCGTAAAACGGTAATTTGTACCTGTCTCAGTAGTAGATCATCTACAGAGGATTGAATGAAAAAGTATGGTTGTAACAATTAATAACATATTTACTTTAAGTGTAAAGCGTTCTATGAGTTCAAGAGTGCAATGTCGAGTCTTTAGTGGAGTCACGAGGAATTAATAAGATAGTGAAATTATTCGATAATAATTTTTTTACAGTAACTTATTGGAGCTTGAATTCATGGGTCCATAGTCCCCATAATGCCTTTGATTAAATCATCTAGATAGTCTCGATTAATTGATTTAATTATCAATTAAGATTGTCAAAATTGTTTTGTGTCAATTTTGGACAATTTTACTAAGATGTGGAATTTAGAGAAGAAAATAGAATTTTGGGCAAATTTATTAATTATGTTAAATTGGTGTCAAATTGATAAATAGTATTAAATCAAGGTTCAAATTTTAATTAGTTAATTTGAATAAATGATTTAATTAATTAATTAATTATTTGTTTAAATATAATTATAGTTATATATATAAAGTTTTAATAAAACATATATACGAAATCTGTTTAAAATATATATTATATTTATTTAATTAATTGGTAAGAGTTTTTTTATTATATAATTATAAAAAATAATAGTATTTGAATTTAAAAGGTTTTTATGCTTTGAATTTAAAGATAGTAAAATCTCAAGGCTTGGCAAGATATTTAATATTCAGCCATATAGGGATTTATAGCTATTATTTTAATTATTTAATTAAATTAATTTAACCCTTAAATGTTGCTATAAATAGGGACTTAAGTCTAGGGTTGTCAAGTAAGTGTGAAAAAGAAAAAACCTAGACTCAAAAGAGACTTATTGTGGCCGTCCATCACTACTCTCTTATTCTCCATAATTTTCTCATCTCATGTGCTGAGAATTGCCCACCCTAGTCTAGGTTATCAAAGGAAATTGTGGAAGACGGTGTAGTTTGAAGAACCAGTTCACTCTCTTGTTATTACTCTGCAACAGAAAGGAACAAGAGTTAGAGAGAGTGAAGGAAAGATTCAACATTCGCTGCGTAAAAGTAAGATTCTTAAACTCGTTATTTGATTTACTTTATGAAATTCATTAGAAACATGCATGAATATGTTTAATGAATTTTGAGATATGTTTAGCATAACGATTGGATTTTGTTTTAGTATGAAGCATATTGTTTGTTGCAATGTTTTCGTTGGTTTTAGGATTGAAAAACTCCACAAAATTAAAAAAAAATTTGGGAATGATTGGGCAGTTTGTGTGTCAGGCACACAGTAAAAAGTCGTCGGGGACCTCTGAGTCGTACGACGTCTGTACAACGACCCTGTACGGGACCCGCGACAAGCTTTTTTCACCAAAAAAAATTGTCAATTGTAGTTTGTAGTATGTTAGATTCTGTGGATTTTGGTTCAAGTCGGGACTTAGTAGGACACTCGTATCAATAGTTATGGATTTTATAAGTTTAACCTATAGTTTAGAAATATTAATTATAACATAAGGTTTAATTTTTTTTAGTAGTTATGATTATTATAGTATAGTATAGGTTTATGATATTAGTAGTCTTGTTTGTGGAAAAATGGGTGATTTCATAAGAATAAATAAATTATGATATTATTAAAAAGTGTTATGGATCAAGCCTACATAAAGCTCAAAAGGCCAATAAGATTTTGGGCTTAGTAAATTCGAAATCAGCCTAGGGAATTAGAGTTTGTTATTTTATGGTTAGTTAAGATATTTGTGGATTAGGTTGTTATTTAGATAATTAAATAGATTTTCCGTAACTTTAGGGTACTGCAACTTCCGACCTATTTTTGACCTAGTTATGTTATGAATTTCGAAAAATATTATTTCCAGAAAATTGTAGATAATTGAATTAGCTTTCTAACGGTATAAAGATGGTCTAAATCAGAATTCTACAGCTCCAGTTATGTTGATTTTACTACAGGTGAGTTTAGAGTTACGAGATTTAGGAAATTAGAAGCTAGGATTCTATTTTATTTAAATTTAAATTTGGATTATAGTTAGAATGAAATTAACTAAATTTTTTTAAATAAAAGAAAGATCTAGAAACTCAAGAACCTTCCAGAACCACTAAGAGCATGACACTTGTCATAATCATGTTTATTTAAGGATTTAATTATAAAAGAAAGTTCTAGAAACTCTAGAATCTTCCAGAACCACTAAGAGCATGACACTTGTCATAATCATGTTTATTTAAGGATTTAAGTATTTTTTTTTTAATAGGATAGTTTCACTCCTCAAACTCTATAAATAGGACCTAGTGCTCAGCCATTTTCTTCATTCTTCAAGCTATGTTCAGAGCCTTCAAGCTACTAGGATTTCTATAGAGTGATACACTTGGGTTTTGAGGAATAAAAGCTTTATTATCTTAAGTTTTATAAACACTTGGGTAGTGAGATAAAGTGTGTTTTCGATATTGAAATTTAGATTGGTTCTAGTTCATCCAAGGTAATATTATTCATAAGTTCTATTCTTTATGATTCCTTAGCTTTCCTTAAGTCTTTTTCAGATCCTAACTTCTGTTTATCGTTTTGTGGTTAGGTGTTTAAGTTCTTAAACATTAAGGTTCTCGGTAAGTTTCCCTCTTTGATGGTTTAATTTTCTTTCATCTTCTTTTCTATAGATACTCATATGTTTTTATCTTGGTTTTAGGAGTGTTCCAAGTCCCGTCCTTGTTCTCAATTATCCCGGTGTTGGTAAGGAAAATATGATAGTTTTTATATGCTTATATGTTATGTTATGATATGTTTATGTTATAATATGTTATGTTATGATATATGATTATGTTTTATGTTGCTTAGGGGCTCATTGTTGTTAGCTAGCAAACCTCAATGTATTTTGAGGCTCATTGTTGCTTAGCTAGCAAACCCCAAATGTTTTTATGTTGCTTAGGGGCTCATTGTTGCTTAGCTAGCAAACCTCAATGTATTTTGAGGCTCATTGTTGTTAGCTAGCAAACCCCAAATGTTTTTATGTTATATAGGGCTCATAGTTGCTTAGCTAGCAAACCTCAATGTATTTTGAGGCTCATAGTTGCTTAGCTAGCAAACCCTAATGCTTACCATGTACATGGGTTAGAGTTGTAATAGATGTTTTATAGGAAGTTAGATACGGAGGCGGAAGGATTCTTGGTGGCTTGACTTGTGTGTTGAGGATGAATGGAATGGATGGGTTGCGTGTCGATTCGAGGACGACGTTATTTTTAGTCTCTTTAAATTATTATTTTTTATGTATTTTCCGCATTTAGTTTTGTAAACAACTTGTTTTAAATTAAAGTTATGTTTTTATTTTAAAACAATGGGATCCCATACCGCACATTTATGTATTTCGAATATTTACTTTGGAGTTATTTTAATAAAGTTATGAATATTTCTTATGTATGTTATCTTCAAAGTAGTAGCTATGTCTAGTAGTTTTAATGGTCCAAGATCTTATAAATAGTTGGGTCATTACAGTTGGTATCAGAGCAACGGTCCATTTGCATGAAGTTCTTCTTGATACACATGCTCAAACTCCGAATCTAACCGCCAATGTAAGTGTTTATGTTATAGTTGTTATGATTATGTGTTTTGTTAACGTTTTAGCCCTTATGTTTTCAGTTAATAATATTTGAAAATTAGTTTATTTTATTTATTATCTTTGCATTTGTGATTGTTTTTAGTGAAAACATTTTTCTAAACGAATATCATTGTTATTTTTGAATGACATGTATGCGTTTGATTTTTTTCTACAATCATAATAAATAATGACCAAGTTCGGTGAGGGTGGATACAAATCAATGGACTGTGTTCTATATTGAGAGTTTAGGGGGCCATAGTAGAGGGAACGATTTTACTGATCCCAGCCCTCCCTCAATATGGTTAACTTTGGAACAACGACGAGTTTTGAGCCTAAGAATTAAGTCATATAGGATTATTAGAAACACGCTTAGAAAATAATAAAGATGGCTTATTTTTCTTAGTATAGAAATACACCCTAATTATAAAGAAGGCTTATATAATTTTTCATAAGAAATCATAATTAGTAGGTCTGAGTTATGTTTGCCTAGATTATATTTTAGAGCCTATTAGGGTAAGTTCTATTATGTTTTCTCGACTATTAGAACTTTGCTGAAGATGTCACTCAGAAGGTCTGCTCACACTAATGCCAATGCCTCCAGCATCGCTCACAAAAGTGATGAAGCCCCTCAAGTTTACAGAAAAGAAGTGCGCGCTACCACTGCTGCTGCTCATCAAAGTATGCCGCTGCCGCCGATTGACATCACCGCAGATATTGTCTGGTTACGACAACAAGTGGAAGAATTGCTGCAACAATGACAACAGCCTCAGCAAAGCAATAATAATAGGCCGAAGAGAAGGCATCCTAATGATAAGCAGGCCAATGGTGACAAAAGAATGCGAGCAAGTGATAGGTCGGGTTATGTAGAATACCCGCAATGCTCTAAGTACAAAAAAAAACATCTTGGGGAATGTCGTACAAACACCAAGGGATTCTTCAACTGTGGTCAGGAAGGTCACCAAAGGAGGTGGTGTCCCCAGCTCAAGCAAGAGGAGAAAATGGACAATACGATGGTTCCAGACCAAAGTTTTTTCCTTAACTCAGGGAGGAGCCCATGCTAGTAACAAAGCAGTCACAGGTCAGATTCCTATCCTCGATAGTATATGATCTAGTATTGTTTGATTTGGGAACAACATACTCGTATATCTCGTTAGGAATGATAGAGAAATTAGACAAACCTTGTAGAACTAGGTTTGTAATATAGTTGCCTTCGGGTGAAGTAGTCTTATCATCACGGATAGTACGAGGTGTACCGATCAAAATTGAGGACGTAGAACTAGAAGGAGACCTGATAGAATTAGAAATCAAAGACTTCGACGTGATACTGGGAATGGATTGGCTAGCGAAGCATGGCACAACCATCAACTGCAGACGTAAGAAAGTGATATTCGAGACTCCTGACGGTCAGAGACTATGCTTTATGGGAAAGGTTTCAGGGCTACGCACACCGCTTATTTAATTTCTCAAAGCTCAGAGGATGATAGAAAAAGGATATCACGCATTCTTAGCCAGCGTCACGGATGTGGTAAAGGAATCACCATTAAAGGTTGGAGATATCCGCATTATAAAGGAATTCCCAGAAGCATTTCCTGACGACTTACCAGGGTTGCCACCGACTCGGGAAATTGACTTCACAATCGATCTAGTACCGGGCACCGAGCCTATCTCCAAGTCACCATATCAGATGGCACCTACCAAACTCAAGGAGTTAAAGACACAACTACAAGAACTCTTAGACTTGGGTTTCATTAGACCGAGCCATTCACCATGGGGAGCACTGGTTCTGTTTATGAGGAAAAAGGACGGAAGCATGCAGATGTGCATAGATTACCGCGAGCTGAATAAGGTAATGATTAAGAATAAGTACCTGCTACCCCAGATTGAGGACTTGTTTGATCAACTCCGAGGAGCGACCGTGTTCTCAAAGATTGATCTACGGTCCGGGTATCACCAGCTCAAGGTACGGGAAGAGGATATTCCTAAGACAACTTTTAGAACTCGTTATGGGCATTATGAGTTTCTAGTTATGTCTTTCGGTATTACCAACGCTCCAGCCGCGTTTATGGATTTTATGAATAGGGTCTTTAAGGATTACTTGGACAAATTCGTCGTAGTGTTCATCGACGATATTTTGGTGTACTCAAAGGATGAAGACGAGCACGAGGAGCATTTAAGGTTGATCTTGTTGCGAATGAAGGAGCATCAACTTTATGCCAAGTTCAAGAAGTGTGAATTTTGGCTTTCACAAGTAGCGTTCCTCGGGCACATAGTATCCAATGAAGGAGTTCCTGTAGACCCATCTAAGATGAAGGATTAGCCAAGACCAAAGAACGTGATTAAGGTAAGAAGTTTTCTGGGATTAGCAGGTTATTATCGAAGGTTTGTAGAGGGATTTTCTAAGATAGCCACTCCGCTCACCAACTTGACCCAGAAACAGCAAAGGTTTAACTGGACGGATAAGTGTGAGGAGAGCTTCTAGTTACTTAAGGATAAGCTATGCTCAGCACCAAAACTTTGTGTACCGACACCCAACGATAAGTTTGTAGTCTACTGTGATGCGTCGAAGCAAGGGTTGGGTGGTGTGCTGATTCAGAATGACAAGGTAATAGCCTACGCCTCAAGGCAGCTGAAGGAATACGAGCAACGTTATCCAACACATGACATGGAGTTGGCAGCGGTGGTCCTTGCGTTGAAAATCTGGCGCCATTATCTTTATGGAGAACGGTGTAAGATTTATATGGACCACAAAAGCTTAAAGTATTTCTTCACGCAAAAGGAGCCAACATGAGGCAGCGCAGGTGGTTAGAACTAGTAAAGGATTATGACTGTGAAATTCTATACCACCCGGGAAAGGCAAACGTAGGAAAAGTTATGGAAGTCTAGCAGCGTTAGCTGGAATAAAAAAGCTGCTATAGCAGATGCTGATCAGTGCCGGAATAGAAGTAGTCATTGGTAAGCTGGCTAACTTGTCCATCCAGTCAAGTCTGTTAGAAGAGATACGGATTGGGCAAGGGCATGATGACACATTAGTAGCACATATGGATGTAGTTAAAGAAGGCAAGGCCACATATTTCTCAATATCAGGACAAGGGTTCTTAAGATATAAGGATCGGGTATGCGTACCGAATGATTAAGGGATTAAGATGAAGATTTTGGAAGAAGTGCACAATACTCCATACTCGGTACACCCAGGGTAGACTAAGATGATTCACGACCTTAAGGCAATGTATTGGTGGCCAGGAATGAAGAAAGATATAGCATAGTATGTGTCTAAATGTTTAGTATGACAGCAAGTGAAAGCAGAACATCAGTGGCCTGCAGGCTTATTGCAACCGCTTAGTATTCCAAAATGGAAATGCGACGACATAGCCATGGATTTCGTGATAGGTTTGCCACGAACAAGTAAGCAGCACGACTCGGCTTGGGTAGTAATAGATAGACTAACCAAGTCAGCTCATTTCCTGCCTAGACTATGTATATAGCAGATCAACACGCAGACATTTATGTTCAGGAAATAGTAAGACTGCATGGAATCCTTAAGACTATAGTGTCTGATAGGGGATCGGTGTGTACATCGAGATCTTGGAGTAAGTATTTGCCACTAATAGAATTCTCCTACAACAATAGCTACCAAACAACAATCGGGATGACACCCTACGAGCTACTTTATGGAAGAAGGTGTCGATCACCATTGCATTGGGACGAGGTAGGAGAAAGGCAACTACTTGGACCCGAAGTTGTTAGAGAAGCTCAGGATGCAGTAGCGCTGATTAGGAAGTGTATGCTCACTGCTTAGAGCCGTCAGAAAAGTTATGCGGATGCCAAGCGACGTGATGTGGAATTCAAAGTCGGAGATCAAGTCTTCTTAAGGATATCTCCTATGAAAGGTGTGAAGCGGTTCGGGAAGAAAGGAAAGCTTAGTCCCCGGTTTATAGGTCCTTTTGAGATATTGGACAAGGTGGGAACAGTTGCATATAGATTAGCCCTACCGCCAGCTGTAGCAGATAGTCACAATGTATTTCACATCTCGATGTTGCGTAGATATGTGTTAGACTCATCTCACGTCCTCAAGTACAATACGATAGCACTCCAGGAAGACTTGAGTTACGAGGAACGACCAGTTAGCATCCTAGATAGAAGGATGAAAGAATTACGATCTAAGAGTATTCCGATAGTCAAGGTCCTATGGAGTAATAGTTCTGAACAGGAGGCAACGTGGGAGTTGGAGGAAGACATGTTAGCCCGGTATCCGAAATTGTTTGATAAGTAAATTTCAGGGAAGAAATTCTTTTTAGTGGGGGTGAATTGTAGAGTCCCATAATATTTACTTAACTAGCTAGATAGTAGTAGTATTAGTAGTTAGTATTAGTTTGTAGTATGTTAGATTCCGTGGATTTTGGTTCAAGTCGGGACTTAGTAGGACACTCGTATCAATAGTTATGGATTTTATAAGTTTAACCTATAGTTTAGAAATATTAATTATAACATAAGGTTTAATTTTTTTTAGTAGTTATGATTATTATAGTATAGTATAGGTTTAAGATATTAGTAGTCTTGTTTGTGGAAAAGGGGGTGATTTCATAAGAATAAATAAATTATGATATTATTAAAAAGTGTTATGGATCGAGCCTACATAAAGCCCAAAAGCCCAATAAGATTTTGGGCTTAGTAAATTTGAAATTAGCCTAGGGAATTAGAGTTTGTTATTTTATGGTTAGTTAAGATATTTGTGGATTAGGTTGTTATTTAGATAATTAAATAGATTTTCCGTAACTTTAGGGTACTGTAACTTTCGACCTATTTTTGACCTAGTTATGTTATGAATTTTGAAAAATAGTATTTCTAGAAAGTTATGGATAATTGAATTATCTTTCTAACAGTATAAAGATGGTCTAAATCGGATTTCTACAGCTCCAGTTATGTTGATTTTACTACAGGTGAGTTTAGAGTTACGAGATTTAGGAAGTTAGAAGTTAGGATTCAATTTTATTTAAATTTAAATTTGGATTATAGTTAGAATGAAATTAAGTATTTTTTTTAAATAAAAGAAAGATCTAGAAACTCTAGAACCTTCCAGAACCACTAAGAGCATGACACTTGTCATAATCATGTGTATTTAAGGATTTAATTATAAAAGAAAGTTCTAAAAACTCTAGAACCTTCCAAAACCACTAAAAGCATGACACTTGTCATAATCATGTTTATTTAAGGATTTAATTATAAAAGAAAGTTCTAGAAACTCTAGAATCTTCCAGAACCACTAAGAGCATGACAATTATCATAATCATGTTTATTTAAAGATTTAAGTATTTTTTTAATGGATAGTTTCACTCCTTAAACTCTATAAATAGGAACTAGTGCTCAGCCATTTTCTTCATTCTTCAAGCTGTGTTCAGAGCCTTCAAGCTGCGTTCAGAGCCTTCAAGCTGCTAGGATTTCTATAGAGTGATACACTTGGGTTTTGGGGAATAAAAGCTTTATCATCTTAAGCTTTATAAACACTTGGGTAGTGAGATAAAGTGTGTTTTCGATATTGAAGATTAGATCGGTTTTAGTTCATCCAAGGTAATATTATTCATAAGTTCTATTATTTATGATTCCTTAGTTTTCCTTAAGTCTCTTTCAGATCCTAACTTCTGTTTATGGTTTCGTGGTTAGGTGTTTAAGTTCTTAAACATTAAGGTTCTCGGTAAGTTTCCCTCTTTGATGGTTTAGTTTTCTTTCATCTTCTTTTCTATAGATACTCATATGTTTTTATCTTGGTTTTAGGAGTGTTCCAAGTCCCATCCTTGTTCTCAATTATCCTGGTGTTGGTAAGGAAAATAGGATAGTTTTTATACGCTTATATCTTATGATATGATATGTTTATATTATAATATGTTATGTTATGATATATGATTATGTTTTATGTTGCTTAGGGGCTCATTGTTGTTAGCTAGCAAACCTCAATGTATTTTGAGGCTCATTGTTGCTTAGCTAGCAAACATCAATGTATTTTGAGGCTCATTGTTGCTTAGCTAGCAAACCCCAAATGTTCTTATGTTATATAGGGCTCATAGTTGCTTAGCTAGCAAACCTCAATGTATTTTGAGGCTCATAGTTGCTTAGATAGCAAACCCTAATGTTTACCATGTACACGAGTCAGAGTTGTAATAGATGTTTTATAGTCATATGTTTTGATATAGTCTTATGTTTATGTTTTATAGTCATATGTTTTGATATAGTTTTATGTTTATGTTTATGTTTTATGTTATATGTTTGATTGGTAGATTTTCCTTGCTGGGCATTAGGCTCACTCTTTAATTTTTAGTGTGATGTAGGAAGTTATATACGGAGGCGGAAGGATTCTTGGTGGCTTGACTTGTGTGTTGAGGATGAATGGAATGGATGGGCTGCGTGTCGATTCGAGGACGACGTTATTTTTAGTCTCTTTAAATTATATTTTTTATGTATTTTCTGCATTTAGTTTTGTAAACAACTTCTTTTAAATTAAAGTTATATTTTATTTTAAAACAATGGGATCCCATATCGCACATTTATGTATTTCGAATATTTACTTTGGAGTTTTTTTAATAAAGTTATGAATATTTCTTATGTATGTTCTCTTCAAAGTAATAGCTATGTCTAGTAGTTTTAATGGTCCAATGTCTTAGAAATAGTTGGGTCATTACACCAATAATATCATAATTTTAATTATTATATTTTTATTAATTTATTTTGTTAAATTAATTCAAATGTCAAAATATCTTCTTTTATAGCCATGTTGATAAAATTGATTATTTTTATTCAAAAATTAGATATTGAATTTGAAAATAGATATTTTTATGATATTTTAGTTATCAAAATAATAAAATTAATTATTTTTGCATAAAAATAGAAATTAGTTTTATTAATATTTATTAGATTTTTTTGTGCAATTATTCTATAAAATAAAATATCCCATAGATATTAAATTTAATTTATTTCCTAAAATAACATAATTGAGTTAGTTGTTGATAAATAAAATACAAATTAACTTAGTTAATTGTTGATGGATTTTGTTTAAACTGACTTAATTATTTTTGCAAAATTGTAATTAATTATGAATTTTGTGTAGATAAATTCTAGATTAATTAATTATGGTATTTTTGCAAATGTGATAAATTGTGATATTTTTGCATAAACACATAGGTATTGCTCATTTAGTAGCATGATTAGGATATTCAATTATGTGGCATATTTGTGAATTATATGTGATTTTTGCAATTGGGCTTAGATGCATATAGTAGCTCATATGTTTGGATATATATGTGTTTTTGGCTACCAAATAAAATATTTATAAAGTGATAGGTTTTATTTGGGCCCATTAGAAAATGTAAAGTTTAAATTATTCTCTTGTGGGTGATTCCACTTGTGAAGACCCATTTGCTTTGCATGATTATAATGAGCCTAATCAATTAATTACAATTAATAAAATGAATTTTTAAATTCCTGTATTTTGGGCCTTGTGTGGAAGTTAGGGGCCTTAGTAGTGGGCACGACATACTGAACTTAGCCTTCCTCCATGCAAACTCAATTGTTAATGCCCATTTACTTAAGTTGGACATAATTGTCTTAGGTTTATTTTTTTTATAGTTGAACCTAATAATTGATTAGCAACAAATTAATTCTAATTTAATTGAATTTGTTTCAATGTGGCACTTTAGAATTAATAGAAAATTATAGGACTTTGGTTTTAAAATTTATTTTGCAAATTAATTTTTGAAGAGCCTTAGTCATAAATTTAAAAAAATGATAATAAAAATACTTAACTTAATTATATAATGAGCTTGTTTTAAGAATTATATTCGATCTCCACCGTTAGTTTAACAAGGTCGATAGTTTAATGGGGTCTCGAGACGTTTTGATTCGTCCCCCTACGGAAGGTGTTTATTAGTTATTTTAACAATGTTAGATTTCAAAAGATAGATAATTATAGGTCAAATTCTAATAGACTCACCCCAACAGTGACTACTAGGACTAAATCTATGATTATCGAAACCATGGGTCTAGCTCATAAAATAAGAAATTTTGTTTTCTTATTTTGATTGAATGGTAGGTTGTTAATAATGGTGTCCATTATTAAATGAGTTTACAACTCTATATAACTAGTGGTATTTTTTTATTGTCGCCAACCGAGACAATGATATCATAGATCAGTTAAAAGCCTAAAGAAATAGAGATATGATTGTTTTTGATTTTTTTTTTCTCATATCTTACATATATTTGGTATATGTTGTGCTATTTCTTAAAAAAATTGTGAATAGAAGTTTTATAGAGAAAAATTGATTTATTTATATTTTATTGATAATTTATAGTTTTAATTATGGCTGTATCTACTCCCATCATTTCTCAATTATCCATGGAGAAACTCACTGGAGAAAACTTCCTTAAGTGGAAGCAAAATATCAACATTGTGTTGATTGGTGACAACTCCAAGTTCGTCATGACTGAGGAATCCCCGAAAGTTTTAGCTGAAGGAACTACCAAGTCTGTAAGAGACAAATTCGAGCATTGGCAGGCGGCTAACAACAAGGCCGGTACTACATGTTGACTAGTATGATCGACACTCTCAAGAAAAAGATGCAGAATGTTGAAACGACCTACGAAAACATGTATTAGCTCCAAGACATGTTCAGGACAAAGTTTTGAAGACTCGTTTTGAGGCCACCAAGAAGTATGCCAATACTCGAATGGCACAGTCTCAACACATTCATGATCACCTGGTCAAGATGACCAACTACTTTCAGGAAGCTGAACTGCATGGAGCTACAATAGATGAAGAGACTCAATTCAGCTTAATCCTCAACAGTCTCTCTCCAGCTTTCCTACCGTTCACCACCAACTATGTGTTGAATAAACTTGATTATGGTCTGACGCAGCTCATGAACGAGATTCAGGCTTTCGAGTGTATCATGGGTGGACCGAGTAAGGCAGGAGAAAAGAAGACTACAAGTGTTGTTGCTGATCCAGCTAAGGTTGAAGCTAACCTAGGTTCATCTTTGAAAGCTAGAGACAAAAAAAGGTGGACAAAACACCAACCCCAAGCCTGCAAAGGTTGCAAAGACGAGTGCACAACCAAATGCACAGACGCCTAAGGGGAAGAAAAAGAAGAACAAGAAAGGTAAAGGTAAAGGTAAATGCTTTCACTGTAATGAGAAGGGGCATTGGAAAACAAGATTGCCCCAAGTTTCTAGCAGCGAAAAACAAAGGCAATGATTATAGTTCATTTATCATAGAAACATGTATTTTAAGGAATGATAAATCTGCTTGGATTATCGATTCTGGATCTACTAACCATGTTTGTAATTCTTTACAGCTTCTTGGATCATGGGAAGAGGTGGACGAAGGGAGCCTAAAGCTTAGAGTTAGGAACGGAGCGTTCGTTGCGGTCCAAGCTAGAGGAAGAGCTTGCCTGAAGTTCGGAAATAAATATTTAATTTTAAATGATATATTTTTTATTTTAGATTTTAGTAGAAATTTAATTTCAATTTCCATGTTGCAATCAAAACAATTTGTTATGACTTTTACAAGTTTGAATATATCTATTTCTTTCAATGGATCACAAATATGCATTGCATGTTTGGAAAACGGGCTTTATATTCTGCGACCTGATGAACCCCTCGCATTTAATAATGAATTCATTCAAGTTGCTAAACCTAGGAACAATAAATATCAAAAGATCAATAATGATAACATGACATATTTATGGAATTTGAGACTAGGTCACATTGGCTATGATAGGATTCAAAGACTTACAAAGGACGGGCATTTGAGGGAACTCACCTTAGGTGAATTACCTGTCTGTGAATCATGTCTAGAAGACAAACTGACCAAGTATCCATTCTCTGCAAAGGGTGATAGGGCCAAAGAACCACTTGGAATAGTACATTCAGATGTATGTGGACCTTTGAATGTTAAAGCCAGTGGTGATTTTGAGTATTACGTCACTTTCATTGATGACTACTCTAGATACTCATGTCTTTACTTAATGCATAGCAAATCAGAAACATTTTCAAAGTTTCAGGAATTCCTAGCTATGGCTCAGAACCAATTAGGTAAAATGTTAAAGATCTTATGATATGATAGGGGTGGAAAATATTTGGATATACAGTTCCAATATCATTTACTGAACTTGTAATTTTATCTAACTTACTGCCCCGGGTACTCTGCAACAAAATGGTGTAGCAGAACGCCATAACAAATCATTATTGGAAATGGTTAGATACATGCTTAGTTACTCAACTCTACCAACTTCATTCCGGGGACATGCAATCGAAATTGTGAACGACATTCTAAATGTTGTGCCGTCCAAATCAACCCCAAAACACCTTTAGAGTGTTGGAATTTTTGTGAACCTAGTTTACGCCATTATAGAATTGGGGGTGTCCCGCCCACGTCATGAGGAAAAATGAAGGAAAGCTAGAACCGCAAACTGAATTTTGCATGTTTGTTGGCTATCCTAAAGGAACTTGGGGTGGATTTCTCTATAGTCATTCAAAAAAGAAAGTGTTTACTTCCACAAATGCTACTTTTATGGAAAATGACTATGTCCAAAACTTCAAACTGCGCAGCAAAGAAGTTTTAGATGAGATGGTTGAAGAATTGACTCCAACCAATGTTCCATCGTCATCAACGCAAGTTAATGATGAAATTCCCACTCTTCATGTCCAATCGACGCAAGTCGATTTTAATGAAGAAAGTAAAATTATTCCTGAGCAAACAGTCACGGAGCCTCGTCGTAGTGGGAAGGTTTCTAGGAACCCAATTCGCTATGGTTTGGATGGTGAAATCAATATGTTTGTTGATGACATTGGTGATGATTATCCATTATCTTTTAAACAGGCAATGGCTAGCCCTGAAAAAGAATTATGGCTCGAAGCCATGAAACAGGTTATGGAGTCCATGTACTCAAATTTCGTCTGGGATTTTATTGAAGCACCTAGTGACTTTAGTGCCATTGGGTGCAAGTGGATCTATAAGAAGAAACGAGCTGTTGATAGAAAGATCGAAACTTATAAAACTCGATTAGTGGCAAAGGGTTATACCCAAAGAGAAGGCGTGGACTATGAGGAAACTTTTAGTCTGGTAGCCATGCTCAAGTCCATTCGCATCCTCCTATCCATAGCAGCCACTCTTGACTATGATATCTGGAAAATGGACGTCAAGACAACTTTTCTTAACGGGAAGCTTGATGAAGTCATTTATATGGATCAGTCAGAAGGATTTAAAGTAGCTAGACAAGAAGGAAAAGTTTGCAAGTTGAATATGTCAATTTATGGACTTAAGCAAGCTTCTAGTTCCTGGAATCTTAGGTTTGATGAGATAATAAAAACCTATGGATTTGAACAAAATATTGATTAGCCTTACATTTACCAACTAAGGACAAATTAAATAATGGTATTCCTGGTTCTTTATGTAGATGATATCTTACTCATTGGAAACAATGTTAAAAAATTATTAGATGTGAAGAATTGGCTAAACACTCAATTCCAGATGAAGGATTTGGGTGAAGCGAGTTATGTTCTAGGTAACCAAATCATTAGGGATAGAAAGAAGAAACTCTTAGCTCTATCTCAAGCAACTTACATTGATAAAGTGCTTGAACGTTTCTCAATGAAAAATTCAAAGAAAGGACGCTACCGTCACGCCATGAAATTCATCTTTCAAAGAAGCAGTCTCCCCAGACTCCTGGAGAGGAAGATGCAATGAGAAAAGTTCCTTACGCATCTGCAGTTGGAAGTTTGTTGTATGCTAGTTGTGTACTAGACCATATATCTGCTATGTAGTGGGAGTAGTGAGCAGGTATATGTCAAACCCAAGACCGACACATTGGATAGCAGTTAAGCATATCCTTAAATATTTAAGACGCACTAGGGATTATATGTTAATATACAAGGGTGATGTTATGAACCTTGTAGGCTACACAGATTCAAATTTTCATACTAATGTCGATGACAGGAAGTCTACTTCTGGAATGGTGTTTATTCTTTGGGGTGGAGCTGTGATATGGAGAAGCGTAAAGCAGTCTGCAATCTCAGATTCCACCATGGAGGTTGAGTTCATAGCTGCATTTGAAGCAGCTAAAGAAATGGTCTGGCTAAAGAAGTTTTGTTCAAACTTTGTTTTTATTCCAGATATGGATAAATTTCTTGTGTTGTTTTGTGACAACACATGAGCAATAGCCAACTCGAAAGAATCTCGAAGTCACAAGAGGATTAAGCATATAGAAATGAAGTATCACATAATTCGAGAATATGTGGCCAGGGGAGATGTAAAAGTTATGAAGATTGCATCTGAAGACAATCTTGCGGGTCTGTTTATAAGGACACTGCCAAAAGCGACATTTGATAAGCATATCAAGGAAATGTGATTAGTAGAATTAAGGCATTAGTTTCAATTAGTGCAAATGGGATTTTGTTGGGGTTTTATGCTCTAATTAAAAACCAATTTCATTGTAATCTCATTTTATTATCAATAAAAGAATAGAAATAATTTTTGACTTGGTCAATCACTTTGCTCACATGTTTTATTTTCATGATTATTTGTTTAATATAAACTTCTATTAAATCCCAAGCATATAGCTAATCATATGTATAGTGACGTAATCACAGTGGAATATAAATATGATTATATGTTCAAAATAAGTTAGTCATAAGATTAGTTAGTGCACAAGATTTACACTGACTTGCCAATCTACGATATGATCTACTTACACATTGTAGTGTTATGTTCTTTCCGATATTGGACTTGCCAATTTACGGCATAATCTACTTACAAAGTCAGTAAGATCAAATGTATTTGTTATATTGGACTGGACCAATATTGGCTTTAGATAGATAAGTAGATGTAATGTTATTATCTAATATAGTCATATCATAAAGTTGACCATCGGTCAATTCAATCTCAATTCTGAGTGGTTAGTATTCTAACTGATTGCATTATTCAAGTCATTTGATTTGTTTGTTACCAGCTTACCCTATGGACTAGCCCATATTTACATCTTGGGGGCTTGGTAGTATAATTGAGTGGGAGTGTTAATCATAGATATGAACATCTATAGCTTTTAGCAAGAAGTGAATGATGATCACCTTATGGGTTGGTTTAGTGAGTTAAATGATTGAGTACTCATTTCTGTGATTAAAGTTCACGAAAATATCATTTAGAAGGAACTTAGTGGTATTTAAGGATAAAATACAATAAAGTGTAAAACGGTAATTTGTACCTGACTCAGTAGTAGATCATCTATAGAGGATTGAAAGAAAAATTATGGTTATAACAATGGATAACATATTTACTTTAAGTGTAAAGCGTTCTATTAGTTCAAGAGTGCAGTTTTTAGTCTTTAGTGGAGTCACGAGGAATTAATAAGGTAACTTATTCAATAATTATTTTTTTACGCTAACTTATTGGAGCTTGAATTCATGGGTCCATTCTCCCCATAATGTCTTTGATTAAATCATCTAGATAGTCTTGATTAATTGATTTAATTATCAATTAGGAGTGTCAAAATTGTTTTGTATCAATTTTGGACAATTTTATTAATTATGACAAATTGGTGTCAAATTGATAAATGGTATTAAATCAAGGTTAAAATTATAATTAGTTAATTTGAATAAATGATTTAATTAATTAATTATTGTTTAAATATATAAAATTTTAATAAAATATACAAAATCTTTTTATAATATATATTATATTATATTTATTTAATTAATTGATAATGGTTTTGTTTTATTATATAATTATAGAAAATAATATTATTTGAATTTAAAAGGCTTTTATGCTTTGAATTTAAAAATAGAAAAATCACAAGGCTTGGCAAAATATATAATATTCAGCCATATAGGGATTTTAAAGCTATTTTTAATTATTTAATTAAATTAAATTAACCCTAAAATGTTGTTATAAATAAGGACTTAAGTCTAGGGTTGTTAGGTAAGTGTGAAAAAAGCAAAAACCTAGACTCAAAAGAGACCTACTGTGGCCGCCCATCACTACTCTCTTCTTCTCCATAATTTTCTCATCTCATGTGTTGAGAATTGCCCACCCTAGTCTAGGTGATCAAAGGAAATTATGGAATACTGTGTAGTTTGAAGATCCAATACAGTCTCTTGTTATTACTCTGCGGCATAAAGGAACAAGAGTTAGAGAGAGTGAATGAATGAGTCTCAATATCCGATGCGTAAAAGTAA
Source organism: Humulus lupulus (assembly GCF_963169125.1). Taxonomy (NCBI): domain Eukaryota; kingdom Viridiplantae; phylum Streptophyta; class Magnoliopsida; order Rosales; family Cannabaceae; genus Humulus; species Humulus lupulus. The sequence continues at coordinate 36,487,067 of NC_084801.1, read as the reverse complement.
GATTCTTAAACTCTGTTATATTATTTACATTATGAAATTCATTAGAAACATGTGTCTATGTTAATTTGTTTAATATATGAAACATACATGAAAATATTTATGTTCCTGCAAAATATATTCCTAATAGTTGATACCATATCCGCAGTAAAAGGGATATCCAACATGAGATCCCTAAGCCACTCGACCTCTTTTCCAGTTTCCACTAGAGATATAAATTCTGCTTCAATGATTGAGTTTGATATGCAAGTTTGTTTCTTGTAACTACAAGAGATAGCACCTCCTCCAAGAGTAAACACCCAACCGTTGGTGGAGAGATTGTCTCCCAACTAGCGTCGGAATATCCTTCAAATACCCTAAGAAAATTTGAATAGTGAAGGCTATATTCGTTGATACTCTTAAGGTATCCTAGAATCCTTTCTATAGCCTTCTAATGCTTGATACTTGGATTACAAGTAAACCTACTAAATTTACTAACTGCATATGCAATGTCCGCTCTAGTATAATGAGCGACGTACATTAGGCTCCCTATTATACTTACAAATTCCAAATGAGCCACCACTCTTCCTTCATTCTTTTCAAGCTTCATGTCTGAATCGAATGGTGTATTTGCCTCTTTAATTTTGAGATGACTAAATTTTTCAAGCACTTTCTTGACATAATGAGTTTGATTCAATACAAAACCCCCCACTATTTCTTCTAATTTGATACCTATAATGGTATCGACCTCTCCAAGGTCCTTCATATAGAAGTTAGAAGATCGAAACCTCTTTGTTTCTATTATTCCTCTCATGTCATTACTCAAAGTCAATCTTTCATCTACATAAAGACACACTAATATGACATATTCATCACAAGTCTCTACATTGTTGTGTCTAAACCCATTTAAAACAATAACTTTATTAAACTTCTCGTGCCATTGTTTTGGAGATTTTTTCAAACCATATAATGATTTGACAAGTCTACACACTCTATGTTCAATTCCATGAAGAACAAAACCCTTAAGTTATTCCATATATACCTCCTCCTCGAGATCTCCTTATAAGGCAAATAACAATCTAATAGAAGTGGTTCTTGCCACTGGTGCATATGTGTCAAAGTAATCTATTCTCTCATTTTTTTAAATCCCGTGGCTACTAATCTAGCCTTAAATGTTTGTATGGTGCCATCGGTATGGTATTTCCCTCTAAATACCAATTGGCACCCAATTGGTTTAGACCCTATTGGAAGGTCAACCAATTTCGAAGTGTGGTTAGACATAATTGAATCCATTTCATCATTTATTGTCTCCTTCCAAAAAGTGGAGTCATTTGAGGACATAGCTTCTTTGAAAGTTTTGGGAACATCTTATAATTTAAGTATTATTGGATATTGCCAAGTAACTTCCTCATTATTTCCTTCTTAAGATATAGTGTCTCTATTTGAGAACACTTCTCACTTGATCCCAAATCTTTGAGCCTTTGACTTCTTCTAGGAAATAAAGGTTGCTCACCAACAATTTTAGGAGTCTTCTCTTGAGGCTCACTAATTTGAATAGGTTCTTTTAGTTTTTTTCATCACATGACATGTTCTCATAGAACTCAACTTCTCTTGATTCAATTATCCCATTAGACTCCAAGTCTAACAATCTATAAGCTTTGTTATTTGAGGCATAGCCCACAAATGCACATCTTATAGCCCTTGGATCCAACTTGGTCTTTTTAGGATCCGTGTTCTTGAAATAAGAAAGATACCCCCACACTTTAAGATAACCAATATTTAGTTTCTTTCCTTTCTGTAACTCATATGGAGATATATTATTTTTCTTCATGGGAATACGATTCAAAATATGACATACGAATAACAAGAATTCACCCCACAAATGAAAACTCAATTTTGAATGTAATAGCATAGCATTAATCATTTTAAGTAATGTTCTATTTTTCCTTTCCGCTATACCATTTTGTTGTGGAGTATATGGGGCAGTACATTCATGTATTATTCCATGCCCTTCACAAAACAAGTTAAAAAACATTCACCACTTCTAAGCACTTTTATTTTCCTTTCTAATTGATTTTCAACTTCTGCTTTATAAACTTTAAACACAATAAATGATTCATCTTTGTTCTTAAGCAAATATACATATATGAACCTAGATCAATCATCTATGAAACTAATAAATTATCTACCTCCTCCTCTAGTCAAGCCATTTAGTTCGCATAAATCACTATGTATCAATTCTAATAATTTAGAATTTCTATCAACATTAGGAAATTGTTTCTTAACCCTTTTAGGGGGTGTTTGTTTTGAGTGGTTGAGTGACCTTGGAAAGTGTAGAGGAACTTAGGATGTAAGTAATATTAAACTCAAGTGTATAAAATGGTTCGCTTTACCCTTAAAATACATGTGGGGCCCACAAAAATTATTAACTTTACCCCCTAAAAATTGAACCAAACATGGGAAGTGTTTTAGATTCTCATTCCCACCTTCACTTTACCCCATACCAAACACCCCCTTAGATTTAACACTTATCATGCTCAACATTATCACAATTAATCAATCCACATATAATTGCTCTTTTAATTGTGCTAAATCCTATATGTGCAAGTCTAATATGCCACAAAGTAATAGAATTTGCGTCAAGCATATAACAAGACGAACTAGATGCTTTATTGTTCAAATCATCATAGAGGTACAAAGTTTAAACATGCCATCAAAGGCATACCTCTTCCCCACAAAAATGTTCCCATTTGACAAAGTAAGCTTGTCAGAATCTATCACAACCTTGATTCCCGGTTTGCCAAGTAGATTGCCACTCATAAGGTTTCTACTCATTTCCGGTACATACAAAATATTGGTGAGTAAAGCCTTCTTGCCGAATGTGAAGAATATATCAATTGTTCTCTTGCTTTAACCTTGGACCTTTTTTCATTGCCTATTTGGATTTCATGCCCTTGGTAGCACAAGTATCATACCACCATCCATTTACCTTTCCATGTATGACATTAATCTCACTAAGTTTTGTCACTAACTCTCCTTTGGTTGAGTCGACCCTTGCTTCATTATTATGGTTCTTCTTGTACCTATTGTTGGGGGTTAGAGGCAACAACCTTAGTTTTGTATATTACAACTCAAAGCAATAAACAAGATTAATCTAAACTCTAATGGAAAAAAATTACAAAGTACATAAACACAAATAAACAAGTGAAGAGTAGACCTTTTTTGATGAAGAACCTAGACACATAAAATCACAAGTCTATAATTTTATGTGAACCACAAAATGTAACAAGGCTTGACATAAATGAAGATTTTTTGTCCAAAAATCTCTATTCCTAGCATCCTCCTTGAAATTTCTTGAAGCTACAAGAAGGGAATGTGATTGGGATTCACAAGCCTTGGATCTTCATCCAAGTCAAGCTTTCTTGATGAAGATATTGGAGAAAACTAGTAATCATGAAAGCTAGAGATAGAGAGGTGAATGATCAAGTCACCAATTAACTCAAATGAACCCTTTAAATAGTATAAGAACTTCATCAGACCAATGAGATTAGAGCATTTTAATTTACATTTTGGAGCCAAAACAAGTCACTATACGAATTCGTACAGATGGCCCAAGTGACACATCGCCTGATTCAAGGCGATGTATTGCTTAGTAGCAGGCAATGCATTTCCTGGGTGCTCTTTTCAAAGGAGAGCGTCCAGTTGCCTCTGGGAGGCAACGCAACACCAATGCCTCTGACTTGGCACTCCAAAAATTGTCTCAAAACATCCCCAAATGCTCCCAAACTTTTTGGGTACTCTTATGTACAACAAAGAAACACTTTGGACCCAAAAAGATAATTTATAAATGCCTATTCCAATAGTCAACTCTCACATGTTGACTTTAGTGAAATTGTTATGGCTTTTGCACCTCTCCGTGCCTAACCAATTTCACCATGTATTTAAACAATCACAAAAATCTCCCACTTGGATAAAAACGTCCTCCATCCTCTAGCCAAATGATATTAGTGCATAAAATAATGCACCTTTTGGGTTTTAACTTTATCTTAGTGAAAACACTACAAAGCTTCTACCGAAATGCTAAGGTATTTTTAAAAGATTGAACCCAACTGTAACGCCCCAAAATCTCTAATATGGCTTAGTGCTTAGATTAGGGGGCCAGGAGGCAATAATTGAGTTATTTAGGTGTTTACGTGTTATGAGCATGTTATTATGTGAACTATGTGAATTATATTATGATATGATTATGCTTGCATGTTTAAGTGAATTAACTATGCATGTAGGCCTGTTTCTTATTAGAAGGGCATTTTCGTTATTTTGACCAGCTAAGGGTATAATTGTAAATATGTGTGATATATAATCGTGAACACATTATTATGTGGATATATTTGAGTTACCCGACACAAGGCGATCCTAGGGAGCCAGTTAGCGGAAAAGTCACAACGGGGCGAAATTCCCGGCTCGGGGCGAGCTTAGGGGTATTTTGGTAATTTGGTAAATTACTAGGAATTATAGAGTAGCGGGAATTAATTGATGAACATTGGTTTGATAGATTATTTGGGAATATATGAGATAATTTAATATTAGTGGGAATTATGACAAATGGAAATTTTGCCCTTAGGGGTAACCTTTAAGGTTAAATGGGGCAAGGGGCATTGTGGTCATTTGACCACATGAGTTGTAACGCTCCACTACCTTAGAGCCGTTACTAAGTGATTTCAAAATGTGCATTTAACATGCTAACCAAGAATTTAGCTCAAAAGTGTAACTAAACTGTATTAAAATCACATAATTTGAAAATGTAATCATTCCTTGAAAATTATAAGCATTTTACATTTGGGATCCCAAAATACTGTTTATAAATATTTACAACTCAAAATATGTTTAAAGTCGACTAATCGACAAAATAGGATTTAGTACAAAGCATCTCCCAAAAATACCCCTGGTCGTGGCGGCTAGGCAGACCAGACATGTACGCGTCACCTCACGCTCTCCATACTCATGGTTGGTCAGCTCTCCCCTTGCCCTTACCTGCACCACAGAGCACCCGTGAGCCGAAGCCCAACAAGAAAACTCCACACAAACAGATAACATATGCATATCAATCACTCAGCATACAATAAATCCGCCAACAGGCTAAACACATATGGCCATACCGTCCCAGGCGCTTTACCAGGCCCTGGGTTCGCATCTACACCGTAAGGATATCCCAGGTATCCTTTAGGGTCTTACCCTGGCAACTCGCACTCCGCGTGCTAAACGCTGCTCCCGGCCCCCTTGCTGTTCTCGGCCTTTGCCGTTCTCGGCCTTCACCGTTCCCGGCTCTTGCCGATCATTCACATATATGCTTACATATCATAACCAAACAAACACTTAAACATATATTAACATAATCTATGGGCCTATGGGCTATGCCCTACACATAATCATATAGGGTCGTGCCCTGCAACACAACTATGGGGCCCCGCCCTGCTCTATGGGTACAGCGGTTTTCTTACCTGTGTCCTGAGCTTCTTGAGCGTCGAAATCTCGAGCACGGTCCTCTAACCCGAGCCTCACTGAAAACCTAGTCACAACACATACATAGCACTCTTATTACTAATCAATTCATAATCTTCTCCCGGAACCAATCCCGTGCTCTCGGGACCCCCCATTTCCCCACACAAAACAACGAAAGCGTCCCCCGAGCCCCCTGAGCCAAAACCCTAAAAACACATTTTTCCCCTACCCAAAAATTGGCCTAGTGTTGCGACACACCCCTTTAAGGGCTGCAGCGCCCAGAGTGTTGTCCTCCTCCTGATTCAATCTAGTGCCGCGCAGCAGAAGAACAAGGCTGCGACGCTCATACGCGAACCTAGAAAACTGGGTTTTTCCCCAACATTTTCCCGAGCCAAAACTCTTCCAAATCAACCCCAAGGTACTCCCAAGTCCCAAATCAACTTAAAACCCCTAATGAGCAATATGGTAACCCAGAACAACAACAATAAGCTCAAATATCCAATCAAATTCATAAATCACCTAGTGGTTTAAAACTTTATCAAACTTAAACCACAAACTAGAAAACTTAAACCATTTTAGAATATAAACCTCAGAAATGCATGGAATCCTTACCTTAAACAAGAATTCGACCTTGAGCTTCCTCCAATTCCAACTCCAAGCTAAACCCCTTTGATCCCCAAGCTGAATTCTCACAATAACAAGCCACAAATCCATCTTTCAACTTTCATTCTCAAACTCTCAAAAACATGCTTGGAAACTTAAAGAAAAATAGGGATGAATTCCTTACCTCTGTGTTAAACACACCCTTGAGCTAATTCCCCTAGCCACAACAAGCAAAATCCTTCAATTCCTTATTCTAAAATCCTCAAGACTCTTCTAGCTCTTAACTATCAAGGAGAGGGAAAGAGGGAACAAAATATGAGAAAGAGAGTTGAGAAATTCTATTTCCTTTTTCCTTCCTCTGCTTTTGCCAAAATGTTCTAGTATCTCCCAGCCCCTTAACTAAGTATAGCCAGCAGCCAAAATGACCCAATTGCCCCTTAAATTAACCTTAAGTCCTCATATGCCGCCAAGGGCGATTTAGTCTTTTAAGATATCCCGCTAAATCCTCGAGTATACCTAGAAATCCCCATTTAATCCCAACACACTTAAACCATTACTAAATTACTAACCGCTACTCAATAATTCCCGAACACTTTATAATATTCCCAAAATACCCCTAAGCTCCTCCCGAAACAGGTATTTAACCCCATTGTGACTTTCTAGCTAAACAGCTCTCTAGGACTGTCTCGGACCGTGAACCATAACTCACACGTGGTATCAATCACAATACACATAAATATAACATTTATGCCCTCAGCAGGATAAAATTACAAATTTTCCCCTAACAACCAAATGGGGCCCACATGCATATTTAATTCACCTAAACATGCATTTTTAATCTCATATTCATCAAATTCACATATTAATACAATATATATCAATTATTGCCCTCCGGGCACGCTAATCAAGGTCCCAAGCCTTATTAGCAAATTTGGGACGTTACATGAGTCAATTAACTAAGCGAGCAGCTGAGCTTAGGATCATTCACATGCAAGGCATTCTATGAGCTTTGGGAGCACTTCACTTTGAGGATCACACAAAGCACTTCAACTTAGGCCAAGTATTGAATTTTGGTGAAGATTTAAGTGCAATCTTGTGGAGTAACAGCTGAAGGCTAGGACTAAAGGTTTCTAGGGCCATCATCAACCTCAAGGGATTTGAATTCAGATGTGAGGCCCATGTTTTTTTAGTGTTCTTGAATTTCTTTTGAGCTTGATTCATAGATTGGGTGTCTATGGGTGTTTGTGATGGTTTGAGTAGTGGGTTTTGTTGTTTAGGCCTAGGATGTACTTTCTGTGGCTGGAATTCTGTTAGAAACACTTGGTTGGGTCGAATTTTAGCTTTAATTTGGCTAGAAAATCACAGAGTTTGCATTTGGGGAAGAACACCTTGTTCTGGGTCATTTTTTAACTTTTGGGGACCTAGCGCGACCGTGCTAGTGTCCCAAAAAGGGTGAGATTGGGCCTGATTTGGGGACTCGAGTTAAGGGGCGCGACCGCGCCAATGGCCTAGAAGTCCCAATATTTTTGTGGGCGTGATTGCGCCAAGGCCCCTGAAATGCTGAAATGCTAATTTTAAGGGCTAGACCGAGGGCTTGGGAATATGATTTGGGAGCCCGTTTGGGGGCTTTGGTGGATTTTTTTTTAGCGCCCCATTAACTGGGAACCATGGTTTTAAGAGTTAGAGTTCGGTCTGGAACTCGGGTTCTTGGGTTAAGTCCTCATGAACATATATTTGTGTTGTGACTAGGGTTTCTTCCAAGCTCGGGTCAAGATTAGAGCTCGAGATCGTTTCATTATTCGCACAAGGATCGAGGTAAGAAATCTATGCCCAATGCATGAGATATGTAGGGCTTGGACATTTGCTAAACGTAATATGATTAGGGCTTGGCCTAGTTGTTGAATGTAATATGATTGGGGCTTATCCCAGTTGTTAAATGTAATATGATTAGGGCTCAACACAGCTGTCAAATGTAATATGATAAGGGCTTGGCCCAGTTGTTAAATGTAATATGTTTAGGGCTTGGCCCAATTGTTAAATGTGATATGATTAGGGCTTGGCTCAGCTGTCAAATGTAATATGATTAGGGTTTGGCCTGACTGCTCAATGTAAACATGATAAGGTCTCAGGCCCCGTTAATGAGCATGATTATAATCATGCCTGTGTATATCTGTTTAGGTGCATTGTAATGCATTGTATATGTTTGTACGATGAATGTATTATATGGATGTTTGTTCTTGACTGGAGAGCTCGACTTATAAGTCAAGGATCTGTCTACTGCGCTTAACTAAAATCTCGACTTATAATTCGAGGATCTATCTAATGTATCTGATTTAAGGCTCAACCTATTAGTCGAGGGAATGTGTGGTTAAAAAGGGCTCAGCTTATAAGTCGAGGGTATACAAGGCTCGACTTATAAGTTGAGGGTTTACAAGGCTCGACTTATAAGCCATGTTCGACACTATGCATGCTTAGCGCATGCCGTTATGTCTAGGCCACCCTGGGAGTGTATTATGCACTTGACTAGCTCGGATGCCACCTGAATAAATGGGAGTGTATTATGCTCTTGATTGGCTCGGATGCCACCTGAATAAATGGGAGTGTATTATGCACTTGACTGGCTCAGATGCCACTTGAATAAATGGGAGTGTATTATGCACTTGACTAGCTCGGATGCCATCTGAATAAATGGGAGTGTATTATGCACTTGACTGGCTCGAATGCCACCTGAATAAGTAGAAGGGCGACACACACTTGTGTGACCTTGTGGTCACTTACTTGTATAATGCGCTTGTTTGGTCTCAGTTATCACTATTAAGCATCCATATATGTTTTCTTGCTGAGTCTTTTGGCTCACGGGTGCTATGTGGTGCATGTAAGGGAAAGGAGAAGCTTGGTCAGCCATGAGTTGGAGAGCATTAGGGGCGATGTGTACATATGCAGTCTCCTCGGTCGCCATAATTGAGGTATCACAGGGGAACGAGGGTTGGACCCTGTTTTACCGCTTAGGTCAGCTTATTTTGTAATCCCTGAGTTATAAACAATTTTTAAACTCGTATTTTAGGATCCCATGTAAAGACTAAAGTTTTCGTTTAATATAAATGTTTACTCCTTGACCAAGATTTTTAATATCTGAAACCTTAGTGGCATAATCACATGTTTTAGTCCAAACGACTCATTTAGCGAGTCCTGCATTAATTTAAACACACGTGGTAACAGACCCTAATTAGCAGGGCGTTACAACTTGGTATCGGAGCAGCTAAGGTTTAAGGGTTCCTAATGATGGACTGGGCATGTACAGCCACCGCTAAAGATAAGCTTGACTCAGGGTTTGGTAACTATTAAAATATTTATGTGTGCAATTGCTTAAATGAAACATATATACCTTACCTTCCTGTCTAAATAGAAAACATGAGTTATTTTGATAGGGCCTGGCCCTTGACTGTTGTATTCATGTTAAAGATGTGCTTATTATCACAGTTGTGGCTTGTAAATGCTTAGTAGCACCATTATTGCTCCTGAATGTTAAAAACGTTTATTAGCGCTGTTGTATGTCCATGTATGCCAAGAAATGCTTATTAGCATTGTTAAATGTTAAAGAAATGCCTATTAGCATCGCTATTTGTCTATAAATGCCAGAAAATGCTTATTAGCATCGTTACTTATTTATAAATGTTAGGAAGTGCTTATTAGCTTTGAATATGAATGTGAATCAACATGCTTATTAGCATGACTATTGAGTGTGAACGTTTGCGGCAAGAGGTTTAGTTATTACTACCTAATTGGTCGGATTGATTACCACAACAAGGTAAATGTTTGGAAGTATGCTTCCAGGGCAGCCAGGTCTGCAAGTCGGCCAGAGAATACATGCCAAAAATTATCATCAGGGTCAAACCCCTCCGCCAACTCCTAAGAACTGGCAGCAAGTGCTTGCTGACATGCAAGCCAGATTACTGAGGCAGGAGGAAGAGATCTGCCCCTTGAGACAACAACATGTTCCGGCAGGGAACAGTCAGTCAGAGGTACCACCTGTGATGGTGCCAACAGTAAAGCAGCCACCAGAGGTTGGGAACAGATGGGAAACTCTTTATGAAAGGTTTAGGAAATAGCACCTGCAAATCCGAATAAGGCAGAGCAGTGGATGAGTATGGTTACCACCATCCTGGATTTTATGAGGATGGTTGGTAATGAGAGGGTGGCTTGCGCCACATATATGTTTCAGGAGGATGCTCGAATCTGGTAGGAGGTGATATCCCAGAAGGAACGTCAATACCCTAGATTAGGAAGAGTTTAGAACTCTGTTCAATGAGAAATATTACAATGAGGCAGTTAGAGCTGCAAAAGCTGAAGAGTTCAGTAAACTACTGCAAGGGAATATGTCAGTGATAGAGTATGCAATGAGGTTTGACATAATGGCCAAGTTTGTTGCAAACTTGGTGCCCATTGATGGGACAAGGAAGGAAAGATTCCTTCAAGGGCTACAACCTATGATAGCCCGTGATGTTAGAATTATAACAGTACCTGGAGTGACGACATATGGTCAGGTAGTAGAGAGAGCCCTTACTGCAGAGGGCGCTGAAAACAAGATCTGGTGCGAGAACGCGGCCAGAAGGGATACCAGAAGGATTGGACCTCCCTTTAGAGGATCTGGTAGAAGCAGAGGCCCTAGTGACTAGAAAAGGAAAACCTCGGATAGTGTTTTGGCTTCTGGCCCTGATAGGAGGCCACGTGGTGTAAAGATTGGCCACCAAGACAACAATGAGAACTAAAGGATATATCCAAAGTGCGGCAGATGTAGAAGACGTCATCTGGGGGAGTGTCGGGCAAAGGCATGCTTCTTATGTGGGTGTAGAGTCCAAGAACTTTACTTAGCTAGTTAGATAGTAGTAGCAATAGTAATAGTTGTAGTATTTTTATGACTGTGGATTTTGGTTTAGATCGGGATTTAGTTGGACACTCGTAGTAACACTTGTAGATTTTCTAAGTTTAACCTATAGTTTAAGAATATTAATTTTAAACCTAAGGTTTGATTAATATGACTGATATTGATGGTGATATTTTTTATATTATAAGGTTTAAATAGACCCAATAAGATAGTAACACTTGTCTTGTGTATGTTTAATGATAATTAAGTATTTTTGAGGAATAAGTTTATTCAGATCAATATTTGAATATCCTAGGGTCTGTCAGCAGCTTTGAAATTGTTAGAGGACTTAGTCAAGGTTGTTTACTCAATTCAAATTAGGCTGAAAAATGTGCAATTTCGTGTTTAATATTTCAGCGTATGCCGATATATCGCAGCTATAGGGGGCAATATATCGCCATACGGGGATACGAAAAACACGTAACTTCGCACGACCACCTCGACGAGCCTCGGGCATATTAGCCCAGGCGATATATTGCATACTAGGGGTGATATATTGGCTCATGTGCCAGATATTTGAACGTTTTTGAAACCGAGCTCATTTTAATCTTTAACCTCTTGATAAGTCCAGCATCTTTCTAACCGAGTCTTCCGCCTCTGCTGAACGATAATTCAAATATTTTTTTCACTTAAAAATCCATTATTTTATTCAAGTTAAATCAAGATCTTTTCATTCTTGAACTCTATAAATAGGACCTAGTACCCAGCCATTTATTCATTCATCAAGCTAAGTTCAGAGTCTGTAAGCTGCTAGGTTATTTTTGAGTGCTTAAACACTTGGGTTGGGAATATAAGCTTTAACTTTATAAGCTTAATAAACACTCGGGAAGTAAGGTTTATAGTATATTTCGGGTTTGAGGAGTAGTTCGGTCATAGAAGCATTAAAGTTATTCCAAAATTCTAGTTCATTTATGTATTGTTTCCTTAAGTTCTTATAGTTTTCTACTCAAAATCCTAACTCTATTCTTTATTCTTGGTTAGGAAATCTAAGATCTTGAACGTAAGATTTTTGGTAAGTATATTCTCAATGGTATAGTTCGTCCATTCTTTTCATCCCTTTTCTTTAAGTATACTCACCTTTATTTGATGGTTTTTAGGAGTGTTCCAAAGTCCCAATCCTGTTCTCATATCCCGGTATATTTGGTAAGGAAAATAGGATAGGATTTGATATGTTATGTTATATGTTATCTTATGATTTATATGTTATGTTATATGTTATCTTATGATTTATGTGTTATGTTATATTATGTATGTTGTAGACTTGGGCATATGACTTGTATAACTAACAAGCCCCAATAAATTTATGGGCATATGACTTGCTTAGCCAGCAAGCCCCACAAATCTAATGGGCATATGACTTGTTTAGTTTACGAGCCCCAAGTAATAATGGCCATTATAGTATATGTGACATATGTTTATGATATGTTTTAGTATATGTTGCGATATGATTTTTATGTATATGATTTATGTGTTAGATTTTCCTTGCTGGGCATTAGGCTCATTCCTTTATGTTTATGTGTGCAGGAAAATAGCTATGGTGGCAGAAAGGTTCTTGGCAGCTTGGGGGTTGTGTATTGAGGCAGAATGGAAATGGATGGATTGAGCGTTCGGTTCGAGGATGAAGTCGCTTCTTAGTCTTTTAAAAATTATGCTTTATATGTATTTTCCGCACTTTATTTTGTAATCCATTTATTTAAAGTTATGTTATGTTTTCATTTTAAAAACAATGGGATCCCATATCCTACTTTAAATTTTTTGTAGTTTAACATTTGTCTTACAAGTTTTAATGAAGTTATGATTATTTCACTAGTGAGTTCTATTAAAGATTAGTGTCTATGTATAAGTAGTCATTAATGGTCCAAATTCTAGAGTAGTTGGGTCATTACAGTGGGGTAGTGGGGCATCTCAAGAAGGATTGCGCAAGAATGAAGAAAGAGGAACCGAAAAATGCGGACAGCTTGACTCCAGCTCGAGTGTTTGCATTGACGCAGGCTGAGGCTGAGGCTGAGGCTAGACCCACAGTATTCACAGGTCAACTTTCTAGTGCTGGCATTTTTTATACTGTACTGATTGACTCTGGTGCTACACACTCTTATGTTTCTAGTAGGAGTATTGATAGACTGTGTAGACCGTGATTACTATGCTGTGGGGTTCGGGACATTATTACCCATTGGGGAGTTAGTAGTTTCTAGGAGATAGATCAGATCACTGCTGGTGACCATGGATGGCAGAGATTTGTCGGTTGACTTGATAGAGTTGGCTATGACTGACTTTGATGTGATTTTGGGGATGGACTTGTTAACTAAATATGGGGCAACCATTGATTGTAAAAATAAAATGGTAAACTTTGAACCTGAGGGTGAGGACCCCTTTGTATTTGTTGGCACTATGCATGGACTCCTAGTACCTATGACTTCATCATTGAGAGCTAGGGACCTGTTGCGAGGAGGTTGCATAGGATTCCTGGCCAGTGTGGTGGATACCACTCAGGTCGTGCCAGTGGGACCAAAAGAGACTAGATTAGTCTGTAAATTCCTAGATGTGTTTCCAGAGGATTTACCAGGGTTGCCGCCACACAGAGAAATATAATTTGTTATTGAGCTGGCACCTGGGATAGAGCCAGTGTCTAGGGCACCTTATAGAATGGCCCCAGCAGAGTTGAGAGAACTGAAGGTACAATTACAAGAGTTTTTAGACTTGGGATTTATCCGACCCAGTTTCTCACCATGGGGTGCGCCAATCTTATTTGTAAAGAGAAGGATGGTTCTATGAGGATGTGCATAGACTACATGGAACCGAATAAGTTGACCATAAAAAATAGGTATCCTCTGCCAAGGATAGATGATCTATTTGATCAGTTACAAGAAAAAAATGGTATTTTTGAAGATAGATCTTTGATCTGGTTATCACCAGTTGAGGATCAAAGAGAAATAGTTGAGTGACCCACAATTGGGAAAGATTAGAGGGAATGTCCTAGCTGGAGTAGCTAAGGACTATACAGTGTCAGGCATAGGTTTATTGGGGTATAAGGATCGGATTTGTGTTCTAATGGACACTGGGATCAGACGAGAGATTTTGGATGAATCTCATACTAACCCATATTCTCTACATCCAGGCACCACAAAGATGTAACAAGATCGGAAAGCTTTATATTGGTGGCCTGGGATGAAGAGGGACGTGACTAAGTACGTGATAAAGTGCTTGACCTATCAGTAGGTCAAGGCAGAGCATCAGAGACTAGTAGGGCTACTATAGCCTCTAGATTTCCCAGAGTGGAAGTAGGAGGACATCACGATGGATTTCGTGGTGGGGTTGCCCAGGTCAGTGGGCCAATATGATTCAGTCTAGGACACTATGGACCTGTATACGAAGTCAGCTCACTTTTTACCAGTGAAGATGAGCAATATAGTTGACTAGTATGCAGATCTCTATGTGAGAGAGACAGTACACCTTCATGGGACTCTGAGGCCTATCCTGTCAGATAGGGACTCTATCTTTACTTCCAAGTTTTAGGGAAGTTTATAAAAGGTGATGAGTACATAGCTGAAGTTAAGTACAACTTATTATCCTCAGATTAATGGTCAACCACAAATGATTATCCATATATTGAAGGACATACTGAGAGCATGTGTTTTGGGTTTTAAAGGGGTCCTGGAGTAAATATTTACCTCTTATAGAATTTTCCTATAGTCACAGCTATCAGTTTGAGTGGCACCTTATTAGATGTTGTATGGTAGGAAGTGTAGATCTCTCATTCACTAGGATGAGATGGGTGAAAGGAAATATTTGGGTCCTGAGACAGTTTAAAGGACCACTAAGGCTATTGAAAAGATTAGAGCTCAGATTCTCGCTTCTCAAGGTAGACAAAAAAGTTATGTTGATCCAAAACGCAGGAACGTGGAGTTCCAAGTGGGAGACTATGTCTTCCTTAGAGTTTCACCAAGGAAAATGGTGAAGAAATTTGGGAAAAAGGGCAAGTTAAGCCCTAGAATTGTAGGACTGTTTGAAATCCTAGAGAGGATTAGTCAGGTAGCCTATAGATTGGCCTTACATCCAACATTGTCAGTCGTGCATAATGTATTTCATATTTTGATGTTGTGGAAGCATGTGTATGATGAGGATCATGTACTGAGTTATGAAGATCTGGAGTTGCACGCAGACTTATCCTTTGAGAAGTAGCCAGTCCAGATATTAAACAGGAAGGACAAGGTACTGAGGAATTAAACTATACCTTTGGTTAAGGTATTATGGAGGAATAGCAAGGTCAAGGAGGTGACCTATGAATTAAAGTCACACATGCGGGATCAGTATCCCAAGTTGTTCAGGTACAATTTTGAGGATGAAATTTTTGTAAGGATGGGATAATTGTAATGCCCCAAATGCCCTAATATGGCTTAGTGCCTGGATTAGGGGGCCAGGAGGCAATAATTGAGTTATTTAGGTGCTTATGTGTTATGAGCATGTTATTATGTGAACTATGTGAATTATATTATGATATGATTATGCTTGCATGTTTAAGTGAATTAAATATGCATGTGGGCCAGTTTCTTATTAGAAGGGCAGTTTCGTTATTTTGACCCGCTGAGGGTATAATTGTAAATATGTGTGATATATAATCGTGACCACATTATTATGTAGATATATTTGAGTTACCCGGCACGAGGCGATCCTGTTGGGGTTTTATGCCCTAGTTAAAACTCAATTTCTTTGCAATTTTATTTTATTATTAATAAAAGAATAGAAATCAATTTTTGACTTGGTCAATCACTTTGCTCACATGTTTTATTTTTATGATTATTTGTTTAATATAAACTTCTATTAAATCATGAGAATATAGCTAATCATATTTGTAGTGACGTAATCACAGTGGAATATAAATATGATTATATGTTCAAAATAAGTTAGTCCTAAGATTAGTCAGTGCACAGGAATTACACTGGCTTGCCAATCTATGATATGATCTACTTACACATTGTAGTGTTATGTTCTTTCCAGAACATTAGCAAAGTAGATAAGATCAGATGTATTTGTTACATCGGACCGGACTGATATTGACAATAGATAGGATAAGTAAACATACCGTTATCATCTATTCTAGTCATATCATATAGTTGACCATAGGTCAATTCAATCTCAATTCTGAGTGGTTAGTATTCTAACTGATTGTATTATTTGAGTTCTTTGACATGTTCATTACCAGCTTACCCTACGGACTAGCCCGTACTTAGATCTTGGCAACTCGGTAGTATAATTGAGTGGGAGTGTTAATCATAGATATGAACATCTATAGCTTCTAATGAAGAAGTGAAACGATGGTTTCCTTTTAGTTTGGTTCAAGGTGCTAAATGATAGAGATCTCATTTCAGTAATTAATATTAGTTTACTGAAATATCATTTACAAGGAACTAAGTGTTTTAAGGATAAAATACAATGAGGGATAAAACGGTATTTTAGTCCCATCTCATTGTAGACCGTCTATAGAGGATTGAGTGACAATTATGGTTGTAACAATAGATAATTAATAATGAATCTATATTTGTTATAGAGCATTCTATGAATTCAAGAGTGCAATTTTGAGTCTTTAGTGGAGTCACGAGCCTATGGTACTTTAAGTGGAGGAAGATCCTAAAACTTTCAAAGAAGTTATGTCCTCAAGGGACTCTAACTTTTGGAAATAGGCAATAAATGATGAGATGGATTCAATTATGTCTAACCACACTTGGGAGATTGTTGATCTACCACAAGGATCAAAGCCAATATGTTGCAAATGGGTATTGGTGGCCAGATGGTTTAGACAAAATGAGGGCATATATTATTCTTATACCTATTCACCACTAGCAAGGAAAACATCTATAAGATTGTGAATTCCAACTTATTCACAATATAGTTGGTGGTGAACGCAGAAAAGGCAGGAGTGATTGATTCTAGTATGATGCTTATTTGTGTGCGCTCATCAATGAAGACCCCGTGTATTTCTGCTTCATGCATCACATTAATCATGTGCAAGACATGTTAACGTACAAAAACACCTTTCTTCATCTTAGTAGTCATGTAGGTTCTAGTAGCCTCATGTCTACTTTGATCAAATTGTTGTCCAAACATGGCCTGCAGAGAATCCATTATCTCAAACGCAGTTTCCATGGGTTCATGCTTTGTTCTTAGAACATCATTCATACTCACAAGCATGTAACACTTTGCCTTATTATTGGATTGAATCCAAGCATCATACTTGTCCCGAACATTCTTCGGGGCAGTGGCAGCAGGCTCTTCAGGAAATTCCTCAATTAGTACAAATTTATGGTTCTCACGGATTAACATAAGATTTAAGTGAAAGTAAAATAGTTATTGGATTGCCACTGTTCGACATTACTGAAATAAATAAAATACAATAATATTATCTGTTATCCCCAAAATTTGAAAATGATGATGTGGCAATAGAAATGACAAGTGGCAAGGAATGGTTGGGTGACCTGGCTTAGGAGTAGCGCAGTGCATTAATGAAGAGTTTTGACTGCTTGAGAGGTGTCATGACTGACCGGGTGAGTTGATAAATCCGACCAGGAGTGACATTGCTGCCCAGGAGTGACATTCCTGCCCAGGAGTGACATTCCTGCCCAGGAGTGACATTACTGCCCAGGAGTGACATGACTGCCAAGGAGTGACATTACTGCCCAGGAGTGACATTGCTGCCCAGGAGTGATTGCTTGGAATGACATTGGCCGATCGGTCATGCACATGTCCGACCAGCTATGCACATGTCCTACCAGCAAGTGAATGTCCTACCAGCAATTGCATGTCCTACCAGCAATTGCATGTCCGACCAGCAAGTGAATATCTGCCCAGTAGAGGTATGGCCGACCAGAAGGTGATATTCATCAACTAAGTAGAGCAGACTACGTCAAGATTCCCAGGAACGGCTTCAACAAGAATCGGTCTTGACATACGCGGGAATCTCTCATTCTTCCCACAAAATTGGGTGTTCTGTTATATTTTGAATATTTTTGTAATTTAGATATAATAAATTTAATGAAATATCCCGATTTTAGGGGATAGCATATGTATGATCCTAAGCCTATAAATATATGGCTTATGAGATTAGAAAGGGACTTTTTGGGAAAATTTGGGGTCTGGATTTTCTAGAGAGAGAAAGAGCTTTTTCGTGAGAGAACTCTTGTATTCTGAGAATTCACACTGAAGAAACTCAGTTGACACAGGTTCATCTGATCTTGAGTGTGAGTATATAATCAAATCTCTAAGTGGATTAGGCTATTACCAAAATATTAGGGCTGAACCACTATAAAAATTGCGTGTTTTATTTACTTTCAGTTAAAAATTGTCTGTGTCGTTTTATTTCTCTTGAAGGCTATATCGTTTTTGATGTTCTCACGTCGTTGACCAAAAACGTGGTCAACATTATCATTTGAAAAATATCAATGTTTTGGAAAGTAAACGTGATGCATGAATGCAAGAATTAAAACACATAAATTAACATTTACATTTCCACGATAAAACTACCTAACGAATAAAGTGTCGTCTTAGGGTCGGTCAAGTTAAATTCAAATAGCTTATAAGACAATCTTATCTTTATAATTTAAAACTTAAAATAACTCTTTATTCTCTCTTTTAAATATTAAGTACCGTTGTTTTGGTCAAGATGCAATTATCCACCGCAAAAGCTTAATTGCATCTTTGTAAGTGTAACCCATTATTTCGGAATTCATGACTTAACTTAGAGAGTGTTGTCTTAGGGTCGGTTAAGCCTAAAATACATCACTCATTCATATCTTCGTAAGAAGTCAACCTTAATATTAATATGTCTAGAAACCTTCCTTAGGGGGATGGAAACAAAGCCGCCTCGAGGCCCTATTCATATCTTACGGTGTTGTACTAATAATGGAGACCATAGGTCACATTGAGATGTTCACCTTCTCCCACTTACTATTTTGGATTAAATGTATTTTATTATACTAATCAATTAATTCTAAACTAATTAATAGTCTATTAATAACTCTATGAATGTAATTAATTACAAAATACATTTATAATTATAAAAGAGTCTATTTCTATAATTAATGTGATCTAGATAATTACCCATTACATTCATCTAACTTTACTAAAACGCTTTTTACATAAAGTTGGTTATCTTAAAGGCCTATAAAATCTATTGCCTTTATTATGGTGTGAGTTACCAAGTTTTAACTAATTTAATACTTAGTAGTTTACATGCAATTGGTTTCTCCAAAATAATTCATATAAAGAAATAAGACAATCCTAAATAGTCATGTTTGTAAAAGATGCATGATTAATGAGAAATTGTGTGGGGTTTCATGAATGGCATGTAATTGACTAATGCATGATCATGTTATCAATCAAACATCAATGAAAATTTATTTAAATAAATACCATAAATAAACAATAAATGATGAACCGAGTGCTATTGGGTGTTTCTAAATTTACAACCTTTGAAAAAATAGAAATAAAATTTCAAAAGTAGCCTATGACTAGTTTTCAAGACTCCAATAATGCTTCTTCTCACTTTTAGGCTTTCTTGCAAATCTTTAGGAATTTGTTAGGCCCGCCTAATTAATTACAAACTAACTTTCCAATTAATTTATTTAATTAAAACTAACTTTTAATTAAATAACAATTTTTGTCATCTTTTTAATTTAGTTGAATTTAAATAATTAAATAATCAAATTCAAATAATTATTTAAACTTAAGATAAAATCTTAACCAACTAAAAGTTATTTTATTTTTCCAATAAAAATAAAATAAGATAATTAAACTTTTAAATTCAAATAATTTAAAATTAATTAAATAAAAGATAATGGCACAAAATTAGTATCTAACTTGGGCACCAAGAATGGTGCCCTAGATCACTAGAGTCGGTGGCATGGAGGAGCCACTAGGGTTTGGCATGGTGCGTCTGGGTGGCTGAGGAGACGCATGTGTTGCGCATGCATGGATCAGGAGCTCGGCCAGGGAATGCGTGCATGTGCTGCGCGCGGGAAGGGCGCGTGTGCAATAGGGAGTCGCGGGGCCACGACTGGGCAGGCAACATCCAGGCACGGGGCGGGCACGAGCGCGAGTGCGGAAGCTCTGGCTTGTGCTTGCACGCGTGTGGATGGGGAAGGCTCGGGCCGCTAGCATGGCTAGTGACTCAAGTCCTCCTTTTCATTGTGTGCAGATTTTTTATAATTACATATTTCAAAACTAAAATTTACAAAAAATCATATGCCCTTTATGGCTTACACAAGATCTAGAAACTCAAATTCTTAACCCAATATCACCATATAATTAACGATCCACCATTCAACCATACATTAAAAAAAACATATCCATCCATTCAATATACATAACAACATACTTATAACAAATGCAAGAAACTCCCACATTATTTAATATATATATATAAAGCCTGCTCTCGTACCAATTGTTGGTATTAAACGATCAAATCAAATGTGTGCAGCAAAATATATGGACCCATTTTAATAAATTGTAGAGTCTCAGAATGTTTACTTAGCTAGCTAGATAGTTAGTAGTAGTTTGTAGTATTTTAGATTTCGTGGATTTTGGTTCAAACCGGGACTTAGTAGGACACTCGTAGCAATAGTTATGGATTTTATAAGTTTAACCTATAGTTTAGAAATATTAATTATAACATAAGGTTTGATTAATATTTTTGGTCATAGAAATATTTTAATTATAATCTAAGGTTTAGATAGAATTTTAAGAGCATGACACTTGTCACAATCTTGTTTATTTGAGGATTTAAGCATTTTAAATGGATAATTCAATAATAGAAGTATCTAGAAGCTCTAGAACCTTCCAGAACCTGCTGGAATCACGTATTACTCAGTCAAAGCTGATTAATCAAATCTAATTATCCTAAATTTGTGCAAAATGCGTTTCAATATCTACGTATGCCGACATATCGAAGCTATAGGGGCGAGATATCGCCACACGGGAGATACGGAAAACATGTTGACTTCGCACGGACGAAATCACGAACACTCGGGATATAGGGTCAGGCGATATATCGCCTAAGGTGGGCGATATATTGGCCCTAGGAGTGGTTTTTCAAACTCCGAGGAATCTGAGCTTGATTCATCCCTTAACCTCTTGACTTGCCTATGGACGATTTTGACCGAGTCTTGAGCACCTGTTGAACGAATATTCAAATTCATTTAATATTCATTATTTTATTCAAGCCAAAAAGAAGATATTTTCATTCCTTGAACTCTATAAATAGGACCTAGTACTCAGCCATTTTCCTCATTCTTCAAGCTGTGTTCAGAGCCTCCAAGCTGCTAGGATTTCTATAGAGAGATACACTTGGGTTTTTGAGATAAAAGCTTTAGCATCTTAAGCTTTATAAACACTTGAGTAGTGAGATAAAGTGTGTTTCCAATATTGAGGTGGAGATCGGTTCTAGTTCATCCAAGGTAATATTATTCATAAGTTCTATTCTTTATGATTCCTTAGTTTTCCTTAAGTTTCTCTCAGGTCCTAACTTCTGTTTATGGTTTTGTGGTTAGGTGTTTAAGTTCTTAAACATTAAGGTTCTCGATAAGTTTCCCTCTTTGATGGTTTAATTTCCTTTCATCTTCTTTTCTATAGATACTCATATGTTTTTATGTTGATTTTAGGAGTGTTCCAAATCCCGTCCTTGTTCTCAAATATCCCGGTGTTGGTAAGGAAAATAGGATAGATTTTATGTTATGTTATGTTATGTTATGTTTATATTATGATATGTTTCTGTTATGATATATGTGTATGTATAGAATATGTTTTATTATTCTTGGGCATATGACTTGTTTAGATAACAAGCATATGACTTGTTTAGATAACAAGCCCCAAGAGTGTGTTTTATAATCCTTGGGCATATGATTTGTTTAGATAACAAGCCCCACAAATTTATATGACTTGTTTAGATAACAAGCCCTACAAATTTATGGGCATATTATTTGCCTAGCTAGCAAGCCCCAAGAAGTATGATGGCCATTGTAATATATGTTTTTATAGTCATATGTTTATGATGTATTTTTATGCTTATGATATATGATGTATGTTGTTAGGAGATTTTCCTTGTTGGGCATTAGGCTCACTCCTTTATTTTGTTTAGTGTGATACAGGAAACTAGATACGGAGGTGGAAGGATTCTTGGTGGCTTGGCTTGTGTGTTGAGGATGAATGGAATGAATGGGCTGTGTGTCGATCAAGGATGACGTTTATTTTAGTCTTT
The DNA here is from genome assembly GCF_963169125.1 of Humulus lupulus. NCBI lineage: Eukaryota > Viridiplantae > Streptophyta > Magnoliopsida > Rosales > Cannabaceae > Humulus > Humulus lupulus. Next base: position 36,464,820 of record NC_084801.1, on the reverse strand, counting down.
TGAATTATGTTTCTTTTGTAATTCTGCATTTAGTTTTTAAACAATTGATTTAAAGCTATGTTTTTATGTTTTATTAAACAATGGGTACCCATACCACATTTTATATTTTATATTGTAATTTGCGCAACATTTATTTTGGAGTTTTAATAAAGTTATGAGTATTTCTTATGTATGTTTTCTCTAAAGTAGTAGCTATGTCTAGTAGTTTTAATGGTCCGAGGTCTTAGAAATAGTTGGGTCATTACATAAATATTAATATCAGCGAGGATCATATACATATATAAATATTAAATCACATACAAAACAGATCGGGGATTACCACTTGTAGCCTATCAAGTGTCCTTGAATCTTTTTGTATAATATAACCAATTTTCCTATCCAGTAATCTGAAAGCTCACACCTTGATCTTCCAGACTAATCCTCAAACACACAAGGGCGTGTGTGGGCACATAGGATTCAAAAGGTTGATTTACGTGACTCTCTAGATGTACTCAACACATGAGATCTAGAGAGGTTTGACTGAGAGAAGAAGTTTTGAATAGTTTTCAGGTTTAGAGAAAATTATCACTTTAGAGAGAGAGTCTATATTTTTAATCTCTAAAAAATTAAAAAACTTGTTCTCAAAGTCACGTACTATCTGACTTATAGAAAATCATTTAATCTAATTAAATAATCTTTATTTTATTAAAATAAAATTCAAATTAAAACGGATATGATATTTATATTTAATTATTTATTTAAATCATATTTAAAAAGAATAATTAAATAACTGATTAAACAAATTTATTTGAAATTCAAAATTCAAATCTCAGGGATAAAAATTCATGAGTTAGGCGCCACACACTATGTTGTACAATGTGTGTCACATAACCCTATTGGGGTTTCCTTAATTTTCTCATTTGTTTGTATAATCAACTTTTAAGACAATATATTCATCACAACATAAATATCAGTTAATTCAAAATTAAGTGTATTTTATAATATCAATTTTAAATTAGATAAATAAATATCATATTTTAAATAAGATATTTATTATTCTCTCTCTTTATATTAATCCAAACAAGATTGATATTAATTTTAATCTATAGTTTTTCAAAATAAAAACTATATAGTTAAATAATTAATTAATTCACAATTAATCAATTACCCATAATTATCACATAATTATTTATTTGCCCTGAAAAATTAATTCCTTTGCAATTTAGTCCTTCTCTCTACAAATCTTTTTTTTGACATCCTTACCCTTGGCAGTGTAGGACAGAGGTGATATGGGGACCAAGGACCTATAATACAAAGCTCCAATAAATCAGATTATTATTCAAACTCTTTAATCCAATAATCTTATTTATTAATTTCATGATTACTCCACTATAAATATGAAATTTCACTCTAAGTATTTATAGAATTATATTTACAAAGTTTTCTCTTATAGTCCATTGATATAATCATTATATGTAGTTCTATCCTCCATTATTGGTTCGTTAATTAGAGTTGGTCAATATTACCGTTTTACCCTTCTAATTACCTCTTGATCCTTAAGTTCCATTAATTCACTAGTGAGTAATTAATCTATAATATAATTATAGATTTGAGGTCAATAACTATTCAGTTCCAGAATTAACCCTTAAGAGACTCAATATTCGATCCGTTAGTAAAGCATGGATTCCAATATTGTAATTCATGTTGCCAGCTATCCATGATATTGAATCTCTAAAACAAAAGTCATTAGCCTCATTATTCTAAGAGACCTTAAAGAGTGAATCAAAAGATGCAATAAACACAAAAAGGAGTTCATGAATATTCAGGATTTAGACAAATCTACAAATGATCATCTATTATGATAAGAATTAAAAATTTATGTCAAACGGCAAGTTTATAAAGATAATTAATTCTCATCGGTCATGTCATATATAATCTCTATTATATACATCACCTTTACTAAGATCTCTATCCACATTAGTAATATGAATCTAGATTACTCGCATCTCATATGCTTAGTAAACCGTACTAGTAACCATTCATTAAAGATTCCATACTTTAATATGTTACTGACTATTTTATTCATTATATATGATCTTAATTCTCTCGTACTAATACAAGATCATATTCTCATGAATGAATAAGAAATTTTCTTGATATTTTCATATAATTAATTTAAACAATAATTAGAACATTCAAATATAATAACACTGTACTTTTATTTAAAGCCAATAAAATATCTTTACATGCTTTTAGGGCATTAATCCATAACACCATGCATATGTGGGGTAAATTTGTTGGGTATGCTTAGTCTTACTTGATATTGAGACGAATGTTTGGGTTGTGATTTTAGGCTCGTTGTGAAGCATCCCGCTATTTAATTTGCTTAGACTTGAGGTAAGGAAGTTAGCTAGAATTTCTATGAGTTTATGTTGACTGTATGAGATATAATGTTATGAGACGAGTTGTTTGTATATGTGCTTGTATGTTGTATGAAAAGCAGAGGTTGTTAGTGTGCTGAACACGACACAACAAAGGAGTTTCTAAGGTATGGTGTAACTCATAGGGCGGACGCGCCAAGGTTATTCTAGGACCAGAGCTCCTGAGTACCTCACAAAGGATGATTTACTGGTTTATGCTTTATTGGTTGCCTCATATAAGTTGTTTTTTTTCATTTTTTATGATGATATATTCGGATAAAATGTATGATTATGACCTGATGAGGATATATTTATGATATGATATGTTATGTTATGTAATAAGCTTATGTTATGATGAGAATAGACTTTTTTTGTATTTATGTGAATTGTTGTATCTTGTTTGTACTTCCTTACTAGACTTTTAGCTAACCCCCCTTACTTTCCCCCTTTCAGGTAGGCAATAGGGTTTCTCATTGGCATGCACTGTGATTCTGGGCTTTCCAAAATCTAGGCATATATGTCGTGGGGCGTCCATGAACGATGAAACGATCTAGTTTAACACCAAGAATACTTACGGAGTTGTTTATTTATTTATTTTTTTATTATGATACAGTGGGACTTAATCTTTTATTTTTTTTAAACTACATAAAGACACTCTATTTTATTTTAAACTATTGAGTCCATATTGCATGTTTTGTTAAGGCCCCACTGAACCTTTTAACAATTATGGTATTTTCTAATAATTATCAACTGAGTATCCATTTTACAAGAGAATGGAATAGGGTGTTGTCACAAATGGTATCAGAGAGGTTGTTCTTGTTTCTAAGGACCCTCCACATACATGCTAAAGACTGGAAAAGCTAACCTCATCGTGTCGTAAGTATTTTCTTTAATTATTATTTGTTTTATTTTCTTTTGAGTAGACTAGTTCTGTGACTGTGGTATAGTAAAGATGCCTCCCATTATCAGGACCACCAAGAAACAACTACTTAAGGAGATTCGAGAGATACAAAGGTCGAGGTCGACACCTGCTATAGAGACTAGAGGATTAAAGTGCTGAAAAAGACCCAAGTGGTCTTTGAATGCATTTAGGGAGTAATCAAAAAGAGAGGGGCACTCCTATGGCCCATTGAGTAGTACTTGGTGTTGAGGGAAACACTGGCAACACACGCTGAGGCCCTCGTCTGGCTGACCGCGGCTTGGCATGACATTGTTTAGGATGATTTGGACTTTGCAGATCTCGAGTACACAATGTATGGGTTTATGGAGAACTTTGATTTCCACCATTTGGAGTCGGTCTTTGTTCGGAACAAAGACGGGGAGTTGGAGGAGAGCTACGAGACTGTTCATGACCTGGAGGGAGAAATGGCGCTTCATGAAGCACTGCAGACCATTCCAGAGTACGATGAGAGGACGAGGACTATAGCAAATGCCCCCGACTATTTCCACATTTTGGAGGACATTTTCAACTACAATTCAGGGGATGAGTCCACCGTGGAGGACTAGAATCCTTTCCCAAATTTCCAACCTAGTAGTATTACTCGAATAATTGGGACTTCCATTAAAACCCTTGGTTATTTTTGGATGTTTTGGACACATTTTGGACATTATAATTATGTGGATGCTTTTGGGTGATTTTGGATATTCTTCAGTTCTACCTTTTCTTCTCTCTTTTTGCAAACTTTTGATGTTGTATGAATATGAGCATGCATGACAACCCTAACTCTTAAAGTAGTTAAACATTATGCGATTTATATTCTCTTATGATGATTTCTTTTGGTGCCTTAGAATATCATCATGTCAACACGAGGAAGAGGTGCAAGAGGTGTCAAAGGAAGGGGAAGAGGCCGCGGAAGAGGCACCTCTGCAAACCCTAATGTCGTTGAAATCCATGGCATGGAAATGTCACCAGCTCAGCTAGTAGCCCCAACTGCACCAGCTGTGGATTTAACTGCAGAGGTAGCAAGATTAAGAGAATAGTTAAGACAGAGGGATGAAGAGTTTGCTTAAGCTCAGCAAGTGCCCCAAGCCCCACAAGTATCGTTGGCACAACCTGAGCCTCTCGTACAACCAGTACCTTAACCTGCTCCAATGCCAATGGGATATGGATTCAAACTGGTCTATGAGCGCTTCAGGAAACAGTCTCTACCAAACTTTGAAGGAAAACCCGACCCTATGGTGGTTGAGGAATGGTTGAAGTCGATCGAGGCCATCTTTGATCACATGGAGTTGGATGATCGTCAAAGGGTTTTTTGTGCTGCTCATCTACTCAAGATGGATGCAAAAATCTGGTGGGATGTGGTGAAGAAAACACGTGACCTCAACACCATGACTTGGGCAAACTTTATCCAAGTGTTCAACAAGAAGTACTATAGTGCGACTATACTAGAAACCAAGGTCGACGAGTTTGTAACATTGATGCAGGGCAACCTTTTTGACATAGAGTACGCCCAAAATGTTTATAGGTTGGCAAGGTTTACTCCTGAGATAGTACCAACCGAGGCCATGAAGGTCCAAAGTTTTGTGAGAGGATTACAACCCATGATTGCTAGGGATGTGAAGATGACCAGTGTTGAAGTGGTTAGTTATGCTGAAATCTTAGACAAGGCCCTTGGTGTAGAGTACTTAGATGTAATGACCCAACTATTCTAGACTTATGGACCATTAATGAAAACTATACATAAACACTAATCCTTAATAAAACTTGCAAGTGAAAAGACCATAACTTTATTTAGAAACTTGTCAAAATAAAAGTTAAACTTACATAAAATTCAAGTTAGGATATGGGATCCCATTGTTTTAAAATCAAAACATGACATAATTAAAAAGAGATTTACATAACAAAATGCGGAAAAATACATGTAAAAACCATAAGAAACAAAACTACATCCTCGAATCGAAACGCTCGGCTCTTGAATCCATTCCGCCTCAATACACATTCTCCAAGCTTCCAAGAACCTTTCCCACCACTAAGACTATTTTCCTGCACATATAGACAAAAAGGAGTGAGCCTAATGCCCAGCAAGGAAAATCTAACACATAGTCCATATACATAAATTTCATAAAAACATAACATAACACTTATATCACATACATACTATAATGGCCATTATTACTTGGGGTCCCATAGACTAAACAAGTCATATGCCCATTAGATTAGTGGGGTCTTGCTAGCTAAGCAAGTCATATGCCCATAATCTATTTGGGGCTTGTTAGTCATATAGGTCATATGCCCAAGTCTACAATCATACTTATCATAACATATTGCATAACATAAAATCATAAGATAACATATAAAAGCATATAACACATAAATCCTATCCTATTTTCCTTACCAAAATACCGGGATATGAGGACAGAGTTGGGACTTTGGAACACTCCTAAAAACCATTTATAACAGGGTGAGTAAATTGAAGAAAAGGGATGAAAAGAATGGAAGGACTATACCATTGAGAATATACTTACCAAAAACTTATGTGCTTAAGAACTTGGATTTCCTAACCAAGAATAAGAATAAGGTTAGAATGAGTAGAAGACTATGAGAACTTAAAGAACATAATACATAAATGGACTAGAGTTTGGAAATACCTTGAAGACTTATATGATCAATCTAAACCTTTCACCGAAATGTGTATAAACCTCACTTCCCCAAGTGTTTGATAAGCTTATAATTCCCAACCCAAGTGTTTACACTCTCACACTCACCTAGAAACTTGCAGCCTATGAACTTAGAGTAATAGATGAATAAATGGCTGGGTACTAGGTCCTATTTATAGAGTTTAGGAATGAAAAGATCTCATTTAACTTGAATAAAAATAATGGATTTTTAAGTGAAAATAATTTGAATTATCATTCAGCAGAGGCTGAAGACTCGTTCAGAACGGTGCTGGACTTATCAAGAGGTTGAAGGTTTGAATGGAAAACGATTTCAAAAACTTTCAAATTATGCTGAGAGGGGCGATATATCGCCCCCTGTAGGTGATATATCGCCTGGGCCAGTATGCCCGAGGCAATCGTGCAACGTTTCCTGTTTTCCGTATCTTCGTGCTGCGAGATATCGCCCCCTATAGCTGCGATATATCGGCATACGCTGATTATTTAAACATGAAATTACACATTTTTAGCTTAATTTAAATTGAGTAAACAACCTTGACTAAGCCTTCCAACGTTTTCAAAGCTGCTGACTGACCTTAGAGTGTAATGCCCCAAATTTCCTAATAAGGTTTAGGACTATTCAAATTTTAGCCTTAATAAATTTAATCCTCAAAATACTTAATCATTAATAAACCCATACATAACATGTGCTATTATCTTATTGGTTCTTATCTAAACCTTATAGTATAATAAATATTATCCTCAATATCAGTCATATTAATCAAACCTTAGGTTAAAAATCCACAGTTATAAAGATAATACTATTATTACTATTATACTACTATCTAACTTAGCTAAGTAAAGTTCTTGGAATCTACATTAGAGGACCGTATATGGAAAGACAATGCTGCAAGAAGGGAGGCCAACAAGAACAAGGCCTTCCAAGAGGGAAATAAGAGAAATGCTCAAGAGGGGCAGAGCAGTGGCGTTGATAAGAGATCCAGAACCACAGCTCCAATGGTAACAACCATAACAATCATAACAACCACAACAACCATAACAGTCACAACAATGGTCATAACCGCGAAAACCATCAGAACCACAAAGTTGAGTGCCCCAGCTGTCCCAAATGCTCACGCCGGAATTTCGAAGAATTTTAGACAGGCACAAACAAGTGTTACAAGTGCGGTTAGACATGCCACCTAAAGAAGGATTGTCCATAGTGGAAGGCGGGAGTTGGGCAAGGATTGTCGTGTTTTAAAAACCTTTCCACGTATGCATGTCGCATGCAAGTTTAGTTTTATATGTTAGGAGTATGTCCTAAAAGCATGTAAAAGACATTTGTTATTTCTGTGAATAAATAAATACAATGGTTTATTATTATTGTTATATTTGGATTATTAAATTATTGTTTGAATAATTTTGTAAATATTAGAAAAATTCCATATCCATTATTGAAGATGTGATCTTGTATTAGTACGAGAGAATTAAAATCACATGAATGAATAAAAATAGTCAACAACAACAAATTAAAGTTAAGGAATTCTTTAATTAGGGTTGTAAGTACGGTTTGCTGAGTATCATGTTGATACAAATAATCTAGATTCGGATTATTGATGTGGTAAGACATCTCGGTAAAGGTGCTTTATATAATATGATTATATATGACATGGACCGATATGAATAAAAGTATTTATCCAAAAGTCATTTAACAATAAAGACTTGTAATTCATATCATAACTGATGATCATTTATAGATCAACTTAAATCTTGAGTGTTCATGAACTCCTGTTCATGTTTATTAAATCTTTTGAATCATTCGTTAAGGTCTCTTCATAGAATGAGGCTAATGACTTTTGTTTTGGAGATTTAATATCATGGATGGCTGGGAACATGTATCAACAATACGGAATCTAATCTTTCCTAACAGATCGTATATTAGATCCCTTAAGGGTTAATTCTGGAACTGAATGATTTTGAGCTCAAATCTATAATTAGATTATAGATTAATTATTCACTAGTGAATTAATAGTACTTAAGGAATAAGAAGTAAATTAGAAAGGTAAAATGGTAATTCTTTCATTCTAATTTATGAACTAATTAATTAGAGGGTTGAACTATTGTAAGATGGTTATATCAATGGATGACTTAAGATAAGATTTTTGTAAAAGTATATCTATAACATAAAGAGTACAATTCTGAATTTATAGTGGAGAAATATCATAATTAATAAATTAACTATTATAATTAAAGAGTTTAATTATTTAGTATCAATTTATTGGAGCTTAATGTTATAGGTCCATGGTCCCCGAAATGGCTCAAACAAACACTGACAAAGGTAAGTACAAAAATGGGCAAAATGACTCATTTGATAAGTAAAATATCTTTCTATGCATCAAAAATATTTATTGTATAATTATGTGTAATTAATTATTTGATTTAACAAAAATATAATTAATTTTGAATTAATTTATTTTTTGGGATTTTTGGTATTTAAATAATAAGAAAAAATGGTGAAAAATCACATGCCTTCCCTGGCATGTGGTACACGTGTAGCACAGTGCACAGTCACTGTGCTACACACATAAGAAGCTAATTGGTAGTTTCTTGGTTCCACAATTTTAGTTATTTAAATATTAAATGAATAATGAGATATTGTTATATGATTAAAATATTATTATTTAAACATAATCTGATAACTGATTAGTTATATTCAAATTGTTTAAAATAACTAATATTTTATCTTTAATATATTGGATATATTAAAAAGAGGATATCAGTTTTTCAAAACGATACTTTTCAGGGATAGAAAAATATCGTGAAATCTCTCCGAGAAAAAGAGAACAGTGCTACAAGCATAGGTCACTGTTCTTCACAAACTTAGGTCCAAACTTTATCAGATCTCATGTGTTGAGAACATCTGATAAATAGATTTTGCCTATTATTTTGTATAGCGAGCCCACACTCGTTCTTTGTGTGCTGAGAACATTTTGGAAGATCTTGGTGTGAGATCTCAAGGATTTTTGCTATACAAAAAGATAGCAGCAAGGAAGGACCTGAGGTAATTTTCTATTCATGTCTTTGATTCAATATATATATATGTATGTGAAGAAATAGATCTAGAAATCTTGTGGGATTAAATTAACAATTTTGATTGTTGTTCCACTGCGTATAATCTCTGATTTGATCTATAAAAACCAACATTACGTTCAATATACGCCTTTTAATTAAATGTACATTTGTTGTTTGGTATTCGTTGAGATTACGTTAGTAAAATTAAGATTATTCTTATATGATTTTATGTGAGATTTCGTGACTTCGTGGTATTCTTTTATGCTTTCGTGATTTTAAATGTAACATGTGCCATGTGTGCATGGCCCATGCACACGTGGGGTATATTTCTTGGGTATGCTTAGTCTTACTTGATATCGAGATGAATGTTTGGGTTATGATTTTAGGCTCGTTGTGAAGCATCTCGCTATTTAATTTGCTTGGACTTGATGTAAGGAAGTTAGTAAGAATTTCTATGAAGTTATGTTGACTGTATGAGATATAATGTTATGAGACGAGATGTTTGTATATGTTTGTATGTTGTATGAAAAGCAGAGGTTGTTAGCGTGTTGAACGCGACACAACAAAGGAGTTACTAAGGTATGACGTAACTCACAGGGCGGACGCGCTGAGGTTATTCTAGGACCAAAGCTTCTGAGTACCTCAAAGAGGAAGATTTACTGGTTTATGCTTTACCAATTGTCTCATAGAACTTGTTTGCTTTATTTGTTATGATGATATATTTAGATAAAGTGTATGATTATGATCTGATGAGGATATATTTATGATATGATATGTTATGTTATAAGCTTATGTTATGATGAGAATAGACTTGTTTTGTATTTATGTGAATTGTTGTATCTTGTTTGTACTTCTTTATTGGGTTTTTTGCTAGCCTCCCCTTACTTTTCTCCTTTCAGATAGGCAATAGGGTTTCTCATAGGCACGCACTGTAATGTGGGGCTTTCCAAGATCTATGTATGTATGTCGTGGGGCGTCCATGAACGATTAAACGATCTAGTTTAACACCAAGAATACTTATGGAGTTGTTTATTTTTTTTTTATGTTTTATTATGATATAGTGGGACTTAATCTTTTATTTGTTTTTAACTGCATAAAGACACTTTATTTTATTTTAACCTATTGGGCTCATATTGCATGTTTTGTTAAGGCCCCACTAAACCTTTTAACAATTATGGTATTTTCTAATAATTTTCAACTGAGTATCAATTTTACAAGAGAATAGAATAGGGTGTTGTCACATTGATAGTTAATTTTCTAATAAATCTATTATTGCATTATTGCCTATAGGTATAGTGTCATTTTTTAGGTCTTTCATAATATTAATATTGTGCTTCATAGATAAGGAACTTTGTTACTCAAATAGCATTTTGGTGAAATATATACATGTGCTCAAAGGTAAATCTCCTAAACTAGTTATTTGTATATATTTTGTGGATTAAAAAGGCCAAATGAATGAACAATGCATGTAGTTGACTCTTGATACCCTTCTATTTCTCTCTTGGTTACATCATATTTTTATTTCACTCATTTCAAAATCAAATCTTTAAAAGCAAAAATCACAAATCTCTATTCCCATTACTTTGTACTAATCTTTGTGTTTATTTTTCTATTAATACTTTTGTCCGTAGTTACCTCCTCGTGGAATCGACTGCCCATCTACACTACAACCTCTGCTTAGTGGATACACGTTTTGGTCGTTAATCAAATTTTGAAGTGTTCAACACAAACCAAATCTTAAAGCAATGATTTGAAGGTTGTAGAGGTGAACAAGTTCTCCTCATTCTTGATTATACAAAATACAAAAAGAAAGTAATTAGAAATAGAGATTTTGATTGTTGGGAATTTATGGCTTTACACTTTTTAAATCAACAATGAATAATTCAATATTACAAACCCTAGATGCTAATCAAGAACCATATTCAAAGTATGAATTAAAATATTTTTAATTAAAGAATCATATTCAAATAATGAATGCAAATCTTGATAATCAAATATTAATTGATTAAATGATTATAACATGAATTTAGAAACATTTAATCATCAATAATAACAATAATAAACACAATTAAAAGTTAGGGTTTTAGAGACTTACAACCTTTGAATTGAACAATTGAATCTTCAAACATAGAGAACATCTAAAGGCTTATACACGAGGAGTATCACTGTCCAAAATTGCTATTCCAAGCATTCCCATTGTTTCTTGAAGCTTCACCAAGATGGAATGAGATGTGGGATTTAACAAGACTTTAAAACTCACACAAGTCAAGCAATTCTTTGTGAGATTCTTGGAGAAAACTTATGACCATTGAGAGCTTGAGAGAGAGAGAGAGAGAGCGCGAGAGGTTAGAGAGAGACAGAGAGTTAAAAAGTGTGATCAAGGCTTTACAACTCTAATAACCCTTATTTATAGTGTAGGCACTATCATTAGGTATAAATAATAGGATTAGAGCTTTCAACACATCATTTGGAGTTAAAAACACGTAACTATATGGACTCGTACAGACATGCTAGGCGATGCATCACCTGACACTAGGAGACACATAGCCTCACAGGCAACACATATCCTAGTAACAAGCGACATGTCGCTTGTTATGATTTCTCAATTTTTTTTAGCCCAGGCGATGTGTCGCTTCCTGGATGGCGATGCATCACCTCTAGACCTAACCCACATGCTCAAAATGTGTCTTAAACACCTCCAAATGCTCCCAAATTTTTTGGGCACCCTTAAAGACTCTTTAGTCCCAAAAAGGTTAATTATAAATGTCGAGAGTATAGCTTATTTTCTCAAAGTTAATATGATAATTCAAAGGAATTAGACTCTAGAAAATCTCATAAACAATGGAAGAATAAGACAACTTGAGACAAGGGAAAGAGATGACCTTTCTTGAGAAAAACCGTAGTTACATAAGATCATAAAGTTATGATTTAATGTAATAAATCAATGGAGATGAACATGAAGGCTTGACACAAGAGAATTGTTGTCCAAAAATATCTATTCCTAGCCTCCCATAAGAGATTGCTTGATGCTACAACAATGGCGGAATGAGTCTTGGGATTAACAAGCATTGGTCTTTAAAGAAGTCAACATTTCTTGATAAAAATCTTGGAGAAAACTAGTAATCTTTGTGAGTTAGAGAATGAGAGAAGGATTTAGAAGGAGAGAGTGGAGATTGATCAGTTCACCAAAATCTCAAATGAACCCCTTAAATAGTGTAGAAACTGTCATTAGTGTTAACCAATGAGATTAGAGCATTTTAAACTAAGTTTTGGAGCCAAAACACGTAACTGTACAGGTCCTTACAGACGACCCACATGATGCATCGCCCTCATGTAGGCAGTACATTGCCTGTCTATGTTGTTGTAAGACAGGTGATGAAACGCCTCTCAACAAGCGATACAATGCATGTTGCACTAACTTTTGACCCCATACATTGGCCCAAAATACCTCCAAATGCCACCAAACTTTTTAGCTATTCTTATACACTCCAAATAAACACTTTGGACACAAAAAAAAATTATTTTAAAATGCCTACGACAAAATTCAACATGTTCATGTTGACTTTAGTGAAATAGTTTATTATTTTGCACCTCTTTGTACATAACTTATGTCACTATGTATTTAACAAATCCTAACAATAAATGCCTACAGAAAAAACTCATAATTTAACTTTAACTTAAGTGGAATCGTGAAGTGTTTTGCATCACATTGTGTAAACAGCTTAACCATTATATTTAACCAATCTCAACAATGATCACGCCTAGGGCCCCCAATTTGAATTTTTTTACTAAATCACATGAAAATTTTATTAAAAAGTTCCTCACATCAATCTTTGTTTGGGTTACAAGTTGGCTTAGAGTTAGCCATGGGTTAAGGCGAGCTAGGGCCCAATTAGGTTATGGCCCCCATTAATCCAAGGGCTACCAATTTTATTGTATTTTACTAAATTATATACAAATTTTTTAAAAAGGCCCTTACATTAATCATGGAATCTTGCCGGGCTCAACAAGATGTGGAAAGAAAAAGTAAGACTAGAAGAAATAAGTAAGGACACTATGAAAATACACTGGGAATTCCAAGCTCCTTAGTGCGATCTATAGTAAACCCGCCATAGAGCCCATCTAATATCATATAAGTAACATAAGGACTATCATCCAACCCAAATTGGCCTAAGACTAACATCTCTCTCAAAATTGACTTGGTCTTCTGGTTCAAATAATGGACGGTATCCCAAAATTGTTTTCCTTTTTGAGGGTGGTCCTCGTCAAGGTCAACAGAGATGGTCCTTAAAATAATACTCGGGTACTTGGAATACGGAGTTTCAATGACAGCGTACTTGATGAGACAATTATGGATGTGGTCTATGATTAGTGAGGTGATGTTGAGGCTTGACATGGCAAGAAGTTCGACCAGCTTCCGCATTGGGTTGACATGTCCTTGAGCTGGCATCAGAAAGATCAAAACTCGTGTAACTATTTGTGGCCCTTAATTTTTCATGATTGAAAGGATATTTTCCTTTTAAAATTTAGTGGAACAATGAACATATCCTTTACATAGACCTCTGCAAATGTGAAATACTTGAGATTTTTTTAAAAGGATAAAAGAAGAAAATGAAGAAAGCTAAGAATACGAAAATTCAGAAAATGAATGCTTGAACTTGTGATCAATTAATTAAGATAGAGCGTATAATAGATATAAAAGTGTGGCCTTGGGCTAAAGCAATCTAGGCTCATTCCTACGGCCCAATCAGGCCAAGGGCCCCCAATTTGGCTTTGGGTAGGCCCTGGGTTAAGGCGAGCAAGGCCCACGCCTAGGACCCAATTAGGCCATGTGTCCTATTAGGCCAAGGGCCACTGTTTTTTTTTACTAAATTATATACAAATTTCTTGAAAAGAACTTCACATTAAACTTGGAATCTCGCCGGACTCAACAAGACGTGGAAAGAAAAATTGAGACCAGAAGCATCAACCAGAGAAAGTCTGAAAATGAACACTGGGAATTTCAAGCTCCTCAGCAACATGTATAATAAACCCATCAAAGATCACATTTGATATCATATAAGTAACATAAGGACTATGACCCAACCCAAGTGATCCCGAGATAAACATCTCTATCAAAATGGGCTTTGTCTTCTTGTTCCATGAATGGATGATTTCCCAAATTTGTTTACCTTTTCGAGGGTGGTCCTCGTCGAGGTCATCTGAGATGGTCCTGAAAATAAAGCTTTAGCACTTGGAATATCGAGTTCCAATGTCGGTGTACTTGATGAGACGATTGTGGATGTGGTTAGTGTTAAGGAAGGTGATTTGGAGGCCTAGCAATAAGCTCGGCCAGCTTTCGCATTAGGTTGACATGTCCTTGAGCCAACATCGGAAAAATCAAAACTGGTGTAACTATTTGTGGCCCTTGACTTTTTATGATTGTAAGGAATTTTTCTTATAGAATGTAGTGGTACAATGGACTCGTGCTTTGCATATACCTCTGCAAATATGTAATACTTGAGATTTTTTTAAGAGGATAAAAGAAGAAAATGAAGAAAGCTAAGAATACGAAAAAAATTAGAAAATGAAAGCTTGAATTTGTGATCAATTAATTAAGGCAGAGAATACAGAAGATATATAGGGGTGGCCTTGGGCTAAAGCAAGCTAGGCTCATGCCTACAACCCAATTAGGCCAAGGGCCCCCAATTCGAAATTCTTTACTAAATTATATGCAAATTTTATTAAAAATGCCCTCACATCAATCTTTCTTATGTGTCCAATTTGGCGTCAGCTCTGGGCTAAGGCGAGCAAGGCCCACGCCTAGGGCCTAATTTTTCCACGTGTCCCATTAGGCAAAGGGCCACCAATTTTAATTTTCTTTTTACTAAATTATATACAAATTTATTGAAAAGGCCTTCACACTAAACTTGGAATCTCGTTAGACTCAACAAGAAGTGGAAAGAAAAATTGAGACCAGAAGCATCAACCAGAGAAAGTATGAAAATGAACACTTGTAATTCCAAGCTCCTCAACGACATCTATAATAAACCCACCAAATAGCCCATTTGATATCATATAATTAACATAAGGACTATGACCCAACCCAAGTGAGCCCAAGACTAGCATCTCTATCAAAATGGGCTTGGTCTTCTAGTTCAATTGATAGAAGATTTCCCAAACCCGTTTACCTTTTCTAGGGTGGTCCTCATCGAGTCCATCCAAGATGGTCCTAAAAATAAAACTTTGGCATTTGGAATACCGAGTTTCAATGTCGGTGTACTTGATGAGATGATTGTGGATGTTGTCGGTGTTGAGGAAGGTGATGTGGTGGCCCGATGTAATATATTGGCCTCTTGAGACATGTCAAGTGCACGTTACAAGCTTGGATGGCGCCTAATTAGATGCGCGTGCAAGGGTGCAGGCTGGTGGGCATGCTGATGTATAGTTGTACGATAGTGAAATTTTTGTAAATATCTTCAATATTGCCTGAAAATGGATGAGACTTGGTATTTTCCATATTTAAAGGTCAATGAACGCAATGGTATGATCAAATTTGAGAGATTCGGAGAATTAGCGAGCTGAGAACCAAATATGTCTCCCAAGCAAAAATCATATATGTTCCTCGTAGGAAGCTAAAAGTTCAGAAGGCTCTTTGTAAGGGGAGCACCTAGTGTCAGCTCTCCACCACCCCTGGCGCAGGTGCGCTAATTGAGCTACTATTTGTTGGGAGGGCTAGTAAGGTAGGCATATGAGGACCACGAATGGACTTATATGTCTCCATGAGTAGGAGTACTCATGGACATTATTGGGTCGCCCCGGTAATGTGTCGAAGTGTGCTGCCATAGGTTTATGGGTACGGTTCCCTTGGCTTGTCGATATGCCGCTTGCATAGAACGTGACCCAAACCTCCGAGAGATATCATGGTGCGCCATGGGCATGAGTCTGGACATGAGATGGCACAGGAAGTCATTCGTGGGACTTGTTAGCATACATGCATTGGAGGGTGAACTATGCTTGAGAATGACAGAGGTCCAGTGTGTGCTACTAGTCTGGCAACTAGTCTTGAGGGTCTGCCAACATGAGTGAAGGCATGGTTCCTTGAGGATTGGACCATGGACATATGGGAGACCTTGGACCATGACGGGAGCTATTCGGACAGTATCGAATGGGGCATGACAAAAGGTGTTGGCACGTCAGCTTGGTGTTGGATCTTGGCCACATATGCTACCTTGGCTTGCGAATGTCTGGGTGAGCATCGGTTGTGGGATTTTATTTGCCACAATGAGACTCTATGGATAGTGTGAGTATCTTGGCTAGAGAGCCTTGATGCACAGAAGCACTCATAAATGTCAGAGAGTGTGACTCGACGAGAGTTGTTCGAGAGCAAAAGTGTGCAAAGGTACACAGTCGCGGGAAAAAATGTGCCCATTTTTATCTGAATAGTTGGAAGGCTGACCTTGGCTCAGAGGAGTCAAGGTGCCGCTTGGGCATTTCTGCTGTCAAAATGTTAGGCCGTGACACCTGACATGGGAAGAAGCTGGGCCAGCTTCTATATGTGGTTGACATGTCCTTGAGCCAGCATCCAAAAGATCAGAACTCATGTAACTAATTGTGGCTCTTGATTTTTCATGATTATCAGGATATTTTCTTTTAGAATGTAGTGGACAATAAACTCGTCCTTTGCATAGACCTCTGCAAATTTATAATACTTGAGATCTTTTGAAGAGAATAAAAGAAGAAAATTTAGAGAGCTAAGAATACGAAAAGTTAGAAATAAGAGCTTGAACTTGTGATCAATTCATTAAGGTAGAGGGTTAAAGCAGACTAGGCTCACGCCTAGGGCCCAGTTAGGCAAAGGGCTCCCAATTTGAAATTTTTTACTAAATTATATATAAATTTTATTTAAAAGGCCCTCATATTAACTTTTTTCTAGGGTCTAATTTGGCTTAAGGTCGATCCTGGGCTAAGACGAGCTAGGCCCTAATTTGGCATTAGATCCCATTAGGCCATGGACTACCAATTTTAAATATTTTACTAAATTATATACAAATTTTACTAAAATGTCGCTCATATTAATCTTTGACTAGAGTCCAATTTAGTTCATGACCGACCTTTTGTGCACTACAATAAAATAACCTGAAACCAAACTAGCTCCTTCCTGAACTCCCTAGAATCAACCCCAAAAATGTATTCACCAGCAAATTCTTATCAATTCCATAAAATGGTCATGTTTTTGTTTAGTCCATTCAACTTGGAGGAGCCTTAAATGCTAGAATCATTTTTACATGATCAAATTTTGTTAAATTATTTTAATATATATATATAGCAAAACACTAATTAGATATGGAATACAAAGTAGGGTATGCAAGTAATAAAAAGGTAGGGCTCAACAACATAACAGTTCACTTTGTGTACATCGTCTTATACCAATAGTATATTGAACAAATCTTTCTTGTCGGGATGGAACAAGTTTGTAGAAATTTATTACGCAAAGAAACTCTCTCAGATCTATAAATGTTTATTTGCTATATGATTTTGTAATGAAATCTTGAACTCTTAACTACTAAAAATCTAGTCAATGACTAGATTAATAAATACTCTTTTGGATATGAATATTTGTTCTTCTAACTGTTTCATTTTAAAAGGAAAGCTACTTCATATGCGTTGTTGTGCGCATATTTTGAATCTTATTGTCAAGGATGGCTTGTCTGTTATTGGTGATAGCATTGACAAGATTCGAGACAGTGTTGCTTATTGGTCGGGCACACCAAAGAGGTATGAGAAATTTGAGGACACTGCTCGTTCTCTTGAAGTGACATGTACTAAAAAGTTATCACTTGATTGTCAAACAAGGTGGAATTCAACATACTTGATGCTCAACATAGGTTTATTGTACAATAGAGTATTTGAACGATTAAAACTGCGTGATTCGAGGTATGTTAGATATGCGCCATCAGAAGATGATTGGATTAGAGCTCAAAAATTGTGTGACAAGTTGGAAGTGTTTCATGAGGTGACAGAGTTGTTTTTTGGAACCAAGTATCCTACAGCTAATCTTTTTTTCCCAAAGATGTGTCAAATTAAAATGAGAATTAAAGCATGGATGACAGTAAATGAGCCCTTTATTAGGGACATGGCAACTCAAATGATGTCTAAGTTTCAAAAGTATTGGGAAGAGATTCATGGGCTTATGACTGTGGCAGTTGTTTTGGATCCAAGATATAAGTTTATGTTGATCGAATATTATTTTCCTACCATTTATGGAAATGATCAATATGAGATTGAAATTGAGAAGGTCCGCAAGCTTTGTTATGAGCTACTAGAAGAGTACAGTTCTAAGTTTCCTAATCTTAGAGAAAGAAGTCAGCAAATGGATAGTGTATCAGCATCTTC
The DNA here is from genome assembly GCF_963169125.1 of Humulus lupulus. Taxonomy (NCBI): domain Eukaryota; kingdom Viridiplantae; phylum Streptophyta; class Magnoliopsida; order Rosales; family Cannabaceae; genus Humulus; species Humulus lupulus. The sequence goes on along the minus strand of NC_084801.1, from coordinate 36,446,380 downwards.
TCAAACACAAATAGATGATCTATCTATAAGTTTTTGTAAGAGTCATACATAGTTGATCTTGATGAATAAGGTAGCAGGTCAATAAAGAAGAAGAAAGTCATTTGATTCTTTTGAAGCATCAAAAGTGGAGTGCTATGTTGCATATGATAGTTTTATTTTACTTTGTTCTCTTGAGAAACTCTCATTATACTTGGCGAATTCTTGATTTAAATGATGATATAATGATATGATTTAATACAATTCTCTCATGTTACTTATATACATGCATAATATGTAAAATTGACATTTTATATGTGGTTTAGAATATCTTTAATTTTAAATAGAATTTAGGTGTAAGATTTATAAAAAAAATTATTCCATAACTACTCTATGAAAGAATTGTAAATATTGAAAAATATGTTTTATTTAATTATCCTTATTCTTGTAATTATTTTTGTAAATTATAAAATAAAATATTTGAAGGTGTAGTTGACAAGAAGTGTAAAAAATAAGGATTGCAATAAAAAAAAAATTAAGTTTAAAGAGAATTCTAAAATTAGAATTTAATGTTTCTTAAAAAAAAAAACAAATTGGGCGAGGCAAACCCGCCCCGATTAAGACGGGGCGGGGCGGAAGCGGGGTGGGGCAGACCCGCCCCATTTACATGCTTAGGAAATTATCTCACTCAATGATTAGAATCTGTAATTGAAGTCTGTGAGGCTTTCTTAATTACAGTATAATAAATTAATAACCTCAATTAAATTATATTTTTGTCCAATTTTGATTCAAGACTAATAAGATGAATTTATATATGGTTAAATTTATAAGATAATAATTTTTATTTCAAAAAATAATCTCATTATTCATAAAAATAATTTTAGTTTTTCACAAATATGGATAGATTTATAATTTTTATTTATTGTTGACTAATGATACAATAAATACATTGCATATACTTTTATGAATTTGATATGGCATTATTTAGTAATTTAAGTGCATTCATTAATTTTTTGTCATGTACGCACGCACTTAATGTTTTCATAATTATTATCTTGATAAAATAAAATTTTATTAACTAATGTATAAATTAATAAATTATTGATTTAAATATATAATAATGTTTCTATTAAATAATAATTTTCATAGTCCGACCTTATTAAATTATAAAAGTTTTATTGTATTAATGTCAACAAACCAGCTAATAATTGGTAACCCTTAGGTGGATCGATCTGTTTTTAAAAACAAACTGACACCGTACCATACAGTAATACACATAGGCCGATGATTCATCTCACACGGACGCAATGTTCTTCTATACTTCAATTCAAGTAATCTTCACAAAAGACAAATAAATAAATATATGTTCTTATTAATCTTAGTTTTTGTTTCAGGTTGCTTTCTATATATTATATTAAGAAAGAAGTATTCTTTCAATAATCACGATAATATTATTGTTCAGCAAATAATGTTACTCTTAAAGATCATATTAAGTGTGCTTCCAAATAGACAATTTACAAAAATTATAATTAAAGTGTACACTAATTTTCTTTTTTAAATTTGGTTGATAAACATAGAAGAGAAAGGAAAAAAAATGAAGAAAACAAGGATTAGCTTTGCATTTCATATAAAGTACTAAAGATTAATTACTACTTATAATAACCTCATTTAGTATATTAATATATTAACTCTTCCTCTTGACAAATCAGACATTAACGTAATCTCGTCAAATGAAAGATGTTAAAAAAAAAACTATTTGCATTTCATTTTTCAAAATCCACAAACTCTGCTTCGAGCATTCTCCAAACTTTAAAAAGAACCACTTTAAAAATCATCATAACTCAATGCATGTCTTCTTTTACTCGATGCTGTATCACTCCATAACACCAAAAAGCTTTTAACGCAACACATCTCAGATAAATATGACGGGAAAATCTCAGTCATCATTTTCTGGATCAAAGTCCTTGATCTTCACATCAGCGTCTTCTCCAAATTGTATGCATGTGTCAATTTGAGCCAGCACATACTTTATACTGTAAGGAAAAACAAACAGAAGTTATATGTTAGGAACATTGCGGCCTACATTCTGTTCCTGTGAAAATAAACAGATATTTTTCAAGCATTTACTCGTTAAGTATATAGTACAACGCGGTGAGGGATAGGTGGATTGGTCAAGCTCATGGTTTAATTCTATGAGAGTTGGAGTGTGATTGCTTAAAGGCAACCTAACCGTTCCTATGACACAAAAGTAAGGTTCAGTTTGAGGGCAAGGATTCCACCTGATAACTTCTAACTACAAAACTCCATTTCTATAACAGTAGCACACGTAGAGAGCACAAACTGCTTACGCAGTTACGGCGGGAAGAGGGAGTTGGTAGACATTGTCAAAATGTCTTGAGTGGGTAGACAATGTCTTGAGTGGGTAGATCTTGTTGAGATGATTATGATTACTAATTGACTATTAATGTTTCAACAATCCAAATCCAAAACTAAGTGCTTCCGTGAAAACTACTTATAGAACACCATTGATGACCACAAATAAATGCATTAATGTAGAAAGAGAAACCACCTGCTCTCCTTCCTCAAATCCAGTGGTATAAAGCTCACCATGCTAAACTCATCAACCTAAAGTGAAAACAAATGCAGAATAGTTAGTTATGCACAATCCATCACATCCCAATATACCATACCCTTGTATAATCAAATGTTAAATTTATGCAAAGACGAAGGGCTTTATTCTTAATAAATGCTTATAAAATCTTAGAACCCTTAAATCATCAAATATGAATGTATCAAGAATCCGCCTTGACATTGTTATGTTAAACAAACGATACCAGTGGCCACCTCAATCCATACATCATAAGCAAGCATGAGAAACCATTAAGACAGTAATGAATGAGCTACTCTCATTGGAAACTCTAATGAGCTCCTTTTAATGAGTAGATTTGCATTTCCCTACAAAGGAAACAATCTACAACAAAAATGGAATAAAAAAAATTAGAAAATAGCCATAATGCAATGTCACGTCTGTCCCTAACATTGTGTAAAAATAATTAAAAGATAATAAATAAAAATTATTTGATTACTGCTGCAACACTACATTGCATGTGTTTGACAAGAATTTAAGCTACAACTTCTTCAAAAGAAATCAGAAAAAACTTTTTGTATTTGCACTTTCAAATTTGGAACACAAGTACATCAAATCCATCTACTCACCAGTTCAATCAAAGCTTTATTCAGCTTTGCAAATTGAGGAGCCATCCTTTGATTTAACTCTGACAACAAAAACTGAGGCTCCGGTTCCAAAAAACTAAGAGCAAATAGAAAATAAACATATTAGGACACTACCTTTTAATTATATATATATATATATATATTGTCAAGAAAGAAGAAAGGGATGGTAAATCCATTACTCTTCAATATCCTTCTTGTTTGAGACAAGGTCCATTTTGGAGAGAATATTAACATGGGGCAACTCAAGCTGGACCATTGCAGAGAGAGATGCCATGCACCCACTAATGAACTTAGTCACATCCGTCATAAACTGATACGACAGAAAAATGAGCACCATTAGTATGAATAAACAAACAGCACATGGAAAACTAGCCAAGGGAAGAAAAAAAAAATAAAAGCACCGTCTGTAGTCGGATAAAGAAGATAAGTGATAGGTTGCATTTGATAGCAGAATAGAATTATGGTTACAATCATACATAAGTTATATGATGTTATCTGAAATAGGAAAATAGTTAGCCATCTTGATAACTGCATTGAATTTAGGAAATTTAGAGTAAGGACTACTTTTGTAATGAAGGTCCAAGGTGGGAATTTGAAATCTGCTAGAACATCAACTAAACAATCATTTCAGAAGTAATTGAACAGTTCCTCAGTGTGATATAGAAACAAATGCAGACATCAACTTAATGATCATTTCAGAAATAATAAATACTTCCTCAGTATGATTAAAAAAAGAAAGAAAGAATGCAGGGTATAGCTGCCATGAACACGACATAAAAAAGGGTAATCCAAAAGAGAAAAGGAAGAAAAAGAAGAAATCACATTTACCTGAGAATCAAGCAAATATACTCCACAAACATTGAAGTTTCTACTTTTCAAATGGTCCACAAAATTCCGAAGCACAGGAACATGCGAAAAAAGTTCTATCTGACCTACAGAGTTTATAATGTATAATGTGTTGGTCATAAATTTCAGTTATAATTCACTTGAGAGAAAATACAAGAAGAGAAAGGGCAAGACAACAAATATTATAAACGTACAAAAGGTAACACAATACCCTATTTTCTTTTCCTTTCATTCTTCTTTTTACCACATAAAGGCACATGGACTTTCACAGTTATGAAACTAGAAATAGACTTTAATCAACAGACACAAACTAGCACCCAGTTAAATTTGGACAATAATGGATACCTGGACAGTCAAAAACAAGGTAGTCATCATCCAAGTAATTTTCCAATTCTTCTGTTAACCAATCATCCAAATTTTCTTCGAGGTGTCTAAACAAATGTTAAGGCTGTCCATTTACAAATCTTATCAACAAGATAGTTCCACCAAAACTATGCCCTAAGTCCTTGAACATAGATTAAAATCCCAAGAAAGCATTTTGAGTCAAGAATATAAGAGAAAATCATGCTCAGAAAGATCAATGATGAAAATTAAAAAGTACATCAAGGATACTCCATGCAGTACATAAGGCCACCATTGGGACCTAAGCCGAGTTCCTCCATAACATCTTCCAATGAAATCAGTTCTCTAATATCTGCAAGCAAAAATAAAGAGAAAAAACTTAAGTTTCTGGTACTATAACACAAGGAAAGAAAATGAAAATCCCTTTTGCAAATAGAAAATAAAAGTCCAGATGAAACAAATAAAACTGGAATAACAATAAAGAAAGAAAATGGTGTACATACCAAAGGCGACAGGGTAATCAAAGTTTTCTGCAGCAGGATCTAGGTTTATAATATGTATAGTCCTCCCAACAGCTTCACAATGTCGGTAAAGACTAGAACAGTATGTTGACTGATTACAATGACAAACAAACATACCAAATGGTGAATAACAGCGTAACAACAAAATTTACAACAAAAAAAGAAACATACCACTTAAAAAAAAATGCAGAATTCTATACAAGGACATGGTTTTCGGGATAGTAGTTAAAAGCAGTGAATCACCTTTCCACTTCCTGCAGGGCCAATTACAAGCTGAGCATACCCCATGATGCCTTCAAACAGCCTCAATGACAAAATCAAGTTGGGCAGAGAGAATTGAAGATTCTAAGAGATTCAAGAACTGCAGCAGCAATATAGGCAACACACCAAACCCCAACCGCAAACAACAAATTCAGGAAGTCAGCGTAGGCCATACCATACACACTGATCACAGAGAGAATAAAAGAAAGCCTGAATTATTAATAACTGCAATTAAAAATATAATAAGAATTTCACTTCAATCAGTATACACAAACAATAAACTGTTCCAGTTCATATCATCATTCATCAAGGAAAAATAAACAGTAGTATGAACAAAACAAAGAAAGGAGAAAAGGAAACTTAGTTTAAACAATTTAATCACTACACTAAATGTGGGTAATTATTAAAACAATAACAAAAAAAACCCTCCAAATAGCACAAGTCCTCCCAATGCAGTAATTATCACAATATAACCAGAATTTGGTATGCTTTAAGAGTTGGTTATTAACACTTTAACAGAATCTGTAATTCAGACAAGCAATGCACAACAGTTGAGAAAGATACAATGGCTATTTAACAGTAATTGTTGTGCTAGTCAGTTTGTGTTATGCCAAACAGTTTTTTTCAAAATAATCTATTAATTTTAACAGAACCTGTCAAATACCAACAGCACTCTTGAAGAGATGCAATGGTAACTAATTAGTGAAGCACTGTCTATTTTGGTTCACAACTTCTCACTGTTGAAGAGATGCAATGGTAACTAATCCCTGAAGCTTTGTCTATTTTGGTTCACAACTTGGCAATTATTCAGTGAAGCATTGCCTATTTTGCTTGTCCTATTAAAATGCCAAATACCATTTGAAAAAAAAATACAAAACATCACTCGAATCTTCATCCAAACAGAAACTTTACAAAATTGTTCCAAATTGCATGCAAAGGTACATTATTTGCACGAGTAAAAAATATCGTTAAAGAAAAATCAAACTTAAAAAAAAATTCAGGGAGTTATTAAACGTTGGCTTATGAAAACTCCGGGAAGTAATTCAAAAGCGGCTTGTGAATACCAGCAGCAATTATGAAAAGATTGCAAACATTCAAAAGGTTTTCGATTCCACTATAGTTCTACCAAAAAACCAAAAAAAAACGATTCATGGTCATCAATTCAAAAAGCTTAAACCTCTTCTTGTGAACTATTTTTCTCAGGTGTGTTCAAGTAATAGTGTAATACAGTGTGATTTCATCTCTAAAGATTTTAAGGAACAATCCAAAAGTTAGATTTATTGCTTTCACAATGGTTGTAGCATAAAAATAATATTAGTTCGGTACATAAGCATAATTTTTTTTGGTAGCAAGTACATAAGCATAATTGAATTTAATATTTTTGGGAAAAGATCACTTGAAATTTGAAAACACTTTCATAAAATAAAATAAAAGAATGCAAAAAGAAAAAATTTCAGAATAAAATAATAATAATAATAAAATGATGCTTTAAATTTTGTAGAACCCTGCTTCTCACAACAACAAAGTTCTTTCCCCATGAAAGTTGGAGTAAACAAAAATGTGATCAAAGCAAAATGGGTAACGAAATCGATTAATTAAAGAATGTAACTTGACTGTAAGTAGTTTGAAGTGCTGGTATATACATACTATACTGTACTATTCTATACTATGTATCACTACATGTACACCATAATCAATAGATGAAAAGGCATGACAAATAAGAAGATATTAAAGCACCTGGTCTATGGAATATCAACAACTTCTTCTCCTATATTGATAAAGAGAAGAAACCCACTCTTATATTTGATTAGGCATATTCTTCTCCCCACACTCTCTGCCCAAAATAATTAAGCTCGTACACAGGTTACCCTTCTTCTCCACAATACCCAAAACATAACACAGAAAAAGACCCAAAATTAGCCCACGACAAAGAGGGTGACACGAAAGGATTAGAGAGACGACGATATAGAGAGATTGACGGAGTGAGGGAGATGGCGACAAATAGAGGTGGCGGAGTGAGGAAGACGGCAAGATACGAAGGGTGGCTCTGAGGGAAACTGCACAAACGAGCCAAAAAGATAGAGCGGTGGCAGAGCAAGGGTGGCTCTGTTAGGGAGAAGGCTGAAAGATGGCTCTAAAACGTGAGGGTAAGGGTGAATTTGACCGTGTGAGCATATAATAGAAACCCTAACAAAATTTTGGGTGAAAAAATTTGGGCTTGGGTGTATTAAAGCTTTAGTATTTTATGTAAAATTTACACAAATACCTTGAAAATGTAAACTAATTTCAATTTTATTGACTTATATACCACTTTTTTTTTTTTTAAATAATTTCAACATTATATAAAATCAGGAAAAATAATTAAAACATTAAAAAAATATATTTAAAAAAAGAACTAATTGATTTTCAAATATTAAAAAACAGATTTTCTCTCCTTCATCTTCTTCCTGTCTCTCTCTTCTCCCTTCTCCTTCATCTTCTTCCAGATCTTTCTTCTCCCTTCTTCATCTAATCATCTAAAAAACATTCCTTTTCATTTCATAAATCATTCCAACGAAACTGGTTTCACAAATTGAAAGAGACCACAAAGAAATTCGCAATTACAAACAATATCAATAAAAATACTTCTTTTACCCTAATTTGTACATTATTCTCACTGATTAAACCAACCCTATATTAAGTGAAAATGGAGAAAATAGAGCTCTTTGTTATAGAGGCAAGCATTAACAAATATGATCCAATAGGTTGCATTAATAAATGAATACTTCAATATCATGAGTTTGAAATACAGAGGCAATTGAAATAAATGAATTGTGTTTACAGAAAAATGAATAAAATATATTGTGCTCATAATACACCACTCGAGAGAATTCCAAGATACCAGTGAAAAAAAAAACTTGATCTAATTATAGCTCTAATAACATAAGTTATGGTTCTTCTGAAATGATGGAAAAAAAACTAATTAGGCAATTCTGCTAAGTAAAATTAAAGATGAACCTTCAGCAAGAAAAAGTCAAGAAAATGCACACATATGTTCTATATGTATCACCCCTAAAAATAAAATAAATCCAAACCCTAATCGAATATTAACAAAATTTAGGCCTTCAGTATACAATATGGGGAATTGAAGATGAAGGGTTAAATTGAGAAATACCGAGAGCTTGGCTTTATCGTTTTGTTCCTGGGTATGAGACTGAGACTCATTCGTTACATAGGTTCTTCACCATTTCTTCAGTCACCTTCTCCTTCTTATTCTTCGTCGTCTTCGCCGTCGGTGGTAAGTTTGACAGCAGAGGAGAATCTCTTAAGGGATGAGAAAGAGGCTGATGACGCTGAGGCCAAGAAGAGAGGTCGAAAGTTTAGTCAGAAGAAGCAAGATAAAGAGCGATACCGAGAACAGAAGAGAGAGAGACGGGAAGAAGAAAGAGAGGGAGGATAGAGAGAGAAAATCAATTTTTTAATATTTGAAAATCAATTAGTTTTTTTTAATATATTTCTTTAATGTTTTAATTATTTTTTCTGATTTTAAATAATGTTGAAATTATTTTTAAAAAAATTAATATAAAATGGACTAATAAGATCATGACAACTGTGATCCTACTCAATCATAATAGTATTTAACGGTAGTGACGGAATTGCTCAAATTATAACGTTTGATATTTAATCCATTGAAAAAAAATGTGGTATATAAGTTTATAAAATTGAAAACATGTAGTATTTATGCCGCAAATACCATATTCCAAAAATACCTATAACATGCCTTATCAACATGGTATAACGGGATTTTAAAAAATTGAGAAATCCTACTTTCCAAATTTTTTTGTTTTTATGGGTTGTAAAAAATTAACTTTTGGTTGCTTACGATATTGATAAGATGCCGATTGATTACTTTTTTATATATAAAAAGCTTTAGTTTTACATCATATTATTTCAAATACTTTTTGGTTACTCAAAACTTATTTGTATATATCTTAATATACTAATTATTTAATTTTAGGTTATATTATGGTATCTTATTATTTAAGATACATTTTGATATCATTCAAGGTTATTTCAGAAACTAATTAGTTGTCATATATAATAACAAGTTATCATATAGCTATTAATAAAAATTAATTTTGTATACTACACACTAGCTTTTAAATGAAAATTTTTAATAGATTTTTTTAGTCATGTAATTTACATATCTTATTATTTAAGATACTTTTTACATTACCTTCAAGCATATTTTAGAAAAATTAGTTATAGTATCAATAGTTATTCTTATAATTCCAAGTTACCATGAATAGCTTATAATAAAGTTACATTTTTGTTGCTTTTAAAATCATTTAAGATACCAATTAGTTACATTTTAATATATGCCTAAATTCTTAGGTATCACACAAATTTAAGCAATCAACTTACTTAGTGTGTTACCAAAAAGAGTTTTTTTACGTTCTATTTAAAAGTTACCAACCAGTATTCTAAAGAATCTATTTTTAAAAAAAGTTACTTAAAATGTTTTTAAAATAGCTTAAAAAAATTTATTTATTGTTTTAGTCACTCATATATTTTTACATGTGAATTATAGAGATATACTGATTAACCAAGCAAAAAAAAAAATTACAAGTTATTTTAAAATCATAGCAAATAATGCACATTTTTTAGATTCTTTAATTTAATTTTTACTTAAAAAAACTAAAAAGCATATACAAAGTTACTTTTCATACATTATAGAAATTATCAGGCAAATTTTAGAGATAAATTTGGAATTAATTAATTAAAATAAAGATTTTTGTAGAAAGGTAACTAATCATTATCTAATTGGTATCGTAAGCAACTAAATTGTTGCTTTTAATTTTAGTGACAGCGAGAAAACATATGCTTCCCACATTTCAAAATTACTACATTGAAGAGTAGGTCGCGATGGTATCACTCTTGAGCTTAAACGACCAACAATGTGGCGGTAATTTTTTTTTAAAGTTGTGGAGAAGAAAGAGGAAAAAGAGAGAAAGAAAGGCAGTAAAAACAACAATAATTTTTTAATTAAGATGGCTCAAAGCATTTTTTAAATTAAGATGATAAAAATGTGCCAAATGTAAATTTTTTTATTGGAAAAGTTACAAAATTACATTAACATTTAAAATATATATATATGAAAAATATAGTGGATTACAAAAATACGATTTTTTTTAATTAAAAACATAGAGGGACAAAATTATAAATACAGAGTGGTATAATTGTAATACAAAAAGGTAAAATACAATTTTTTGTAAACATTTGTTACAGATTTGTAAACACATGTTACAGATTTGTAAACAACCATTACATGTTTGCAATGACTATAAATAAATCACAAGAACAAACATTGGATTATGTTGTAATTTATTTGCCTCATCCAGTTTTTTCACATGGTCAGTTATATGTTGCTTTATCAAAGGCGAAAACAGCATCTACAGTAAGAATTCTAATACGACCAGTGTTCACTGAACAACAAGGAAAAAACTACACAAAAAACATTGTATTTACAAAATTACTAACACTGGCAAGATTATATTAATGTAATGCATGTATCAACATTCTATTACAGCATTTAATTAAATTTAATTCTTCAATGTCTAGAAATTTCTTCAATTTAAATTAATACTTGGTAACCTTAAATGTCCAAGTATCTTAAAAAGTTTAAAAAAATAATATTATATGAAAATATTATCAAACTATTTTTCAATATATTATATCCTCCATACAAAAAAAAAATTATAAAATAAACAAAAAAATATAACGTGCAAATTAGTTTTCAAAATATTATATATTCGAGTTGGTTTAACATCAAGTATCTTAAAAAGTTAAAAAAAAAATACTATATGAAAATATTATCAAATTAGTTTTCAAATATTATATCGTCCATACACAAAAAAAAAATTACAAAATAAACACAAAATATAATGTGCAAATTAGTTTTCAAAATATTATATATTCCAGTTTGTTTATTCATATTTGTAGTATTTATATTTAAAAATTACATAATTTTCATAATATATATTAAATGATGTGAAATAATTAAAATATATAACATGATTTTGAAATAAATTACTATGAAACAGTATTTTATGGTTTAATAGAATTTGGTATGGTTTAACAAAATTTGGTATGTTTTAAAAGTGGTTATTAACACTTTAACAGAATGAGGGCAAACAGATCACATGTGCAAGACGGAGGAAGTCAACGAAAGAGAGAGGATGGCGAAATAAAGAACAAACAATACAAATTTACGCCAATCCAGAAAAGTTAATGCAACAAAAATATAAAAATTTTAATGTCTACTATATTCAAGAATTGCAACCAGAGGAAATAGTTGATACCAAAACGAGGGTCAACATTCTGGTGCTTTCATTGAGAGCTTGAGACGAGGTTGTTGAAGCACTAATGGCAAAAACAACAAAGAAGACTGGGCAGGCGGCTGGCGCTGCACCATCTCAACCTCCTCCTCCGAACATGGCTGAAAATGAGCCACACTTGGAATTTTATGAGGAGGAACTGGACTCTGAAACGCTGAGAAATACCCTGGGAGTATTGCAAGATGAATTGGCCAATCTAAGGGCCAGTCAAGAAAGTGTTGCGGAGACTATGGCGCGACAGCAACAAGAAATAGAGCGTCAGCGCCAAGAGCTAAGTGAAAGACAGGGGGAGATGGACCGTCGTTAGAGGGAGGCCATAGCAGCCCTCGAAGCAGCCCTGAAATTGGCTAGGAATCAGGCTGCACCTGCCTCGCAGCCTGATCAACCCTCAAATGGGCCACCTCAAAGGGGTCCCAATCCTAGCCCTCCAATCCAGCCAACGAGCCCTCAAAGGCCGGAGCAGCCACCAATGCATCAGGATGATGTCCCACCTAGGGACCCTGAGATGCAGCCTCCATCCCAGGCTGGTCGAGGCAACCCCCCACAGCCCAGGCAGAATAGGGTCGGGCAGCAGCCTCGCAGCCCTAGACGCCAGGGGGGTGAAGAGCCGCACCCACCGAGCAGGGGACAGCGTCCTTCTGGAAACATAAGGAACTCAGAGATAAGCTCTGCGGTCAGGGGCCCCCCACGACATGATAATGCATGGGGACCTATCGACCAGTGTAGGCCTCCCCCTAAAGCTCGGGAAGTTCCATCCCGAGGAGGCAACCGAGGGGACAGTCAGTCCCACCATAGCCAATCGAGGGTCAGAGATGGCCATGGCTACAATGAGGCCGACTCAGGCAGAGGGAATGCCAGTCGGAGGAATGAGGAGAGAGGTGGAGGCAGAATCCCACCACCTAGAGAAGACCAACAAGCGAGACGTAATGCTGGGGGGCAGCCCAGACAAAACAACGTCTTTAACCGGCTCGGAGCAAGCGAGCAACAGCAAAGAGACGACGACTTAAGGGATGTACTCAACGACCGCCGAGAATGGCACGATGAGTACATTCCCCCCGCACCAGAGGCCCCGGCAATTCTTGAAGCCGTTCAGGCCTAGATAGATGCCCTGAACCAAGCAGTGCAACAGCTGGTCGGGGGAAGAACGTCTCACATCGAGTGCGACAGGAGAAGGGGCACTCCTTTCGTCCAAAGGATTGCTGTGGCAGAAACTCCCAGCAAGTTTAAAATGCCCACACTTCCAAACTTTGACGGGTATGGTGACCCGGTATCTCATGTCAACAAATTTGAGATACAAATGGACATTCAGAAAGTGTCTGAAGACACTCGGTGCAGGATCTTCCCTGCAACACTTTCTGATGCTACACAAGATTGGTTCTTTAAATTCCCTCCTGCAAGTATTGTATCTTGGGAGATGTTCGTAAAGGAGTTTTACGGACAATTCTATGCGTGTCGTGTGCACCCAACTGAGGCAAACCAGCTGGTCGAGATACGCCAGCAAGAAGGAAAACCACTGAAATACTATGTCCAGTATTTTATGCGAGCAGCTGCTGGAGCCAAAACAGTGGGAGATGAAGGCAAAATGATGGCCCTAACTGCAGGAGTTAGGCGCCGTACGCCTCTTTGGAGTAGCCTCAGGAAGCATGGAGTTAAAACTACCCAAGAATTTTTTGATTGAGCTGATCGATACATCAAGCTCGAGGATGCCATTGCCAGCGAGGGAAAAACCCCAAACAAAGATAAGGGGACTGATGACCCCGCCAAAGCCGCCAATGTGTCAAAACCCAACGGCAACGGTAAAGGCAACGGGAATGGCAACGGAAAAAATGGGGGGAAGAGACCCCATAACGAACCTTCTACCTCCGAGAATAAGCACACTAAGGGCAACCGTTATGAGCCACAGTTCACCAACTACACTGTCCTTGTCGAGTCTCAAGCAGAGGTGTATCAAGCCACAAGTTCCAGTGTGCCTTACAAAAGACCCGCTGCCATTCGAAAGGATATTTCGAAAAGGGATACCACCAAGTTCTGTCATTTTCACAACGACTACGGACACGATACGAACGAGTGCAACCAGCTGAAAGATGAAATTGAGTTCCTTATTAGACTAGGACACTTGAGGAGATACGTACGGGCCTTGGGAGCTTCCCAACGAGAGGCTCCGGGTGGCAACGAGCAGGCGCCTACATGCCAACGCTTTCCACCTTTACAGCCTGACCCCGTGGCTGGCACCTTACTCACCATTTGCAGAGGCCCGCATCTTGCGAGAAACAACAGAAAGGCAAGGGAACGATATGCTCGGACCCTACGCCACGACCAGGACATCGAGATGATGACTGTGGAGGACCGGGCATCAAAGAAGGCTCAGACAGAGGACGGTGAAATAACCTTCTCTGATTGCGATGCCCAACATGTCCGATTCCCACATTCCGATCCACTGGTCGTGGATGTTCAAATTGTCAATATGATGGTAAAAAGAGTACTGGTCGATACAAGGAGTTCAGTTAAAATCCTATATAAATCTTCGCTAGAACGAATGAAGTTGTCCGTCAAATACTTGGAGCCCTGCAACCAAACAATTTACGGTTTCTCTGGTGAGGGACTCGCTCCAACAGGGTAAATCAGGCTTCCGGTGACAGCAGGTACAGCGCCCGCTTCCAGGACATTACTCACTACTTTCATAGTAGTCGATTGTCCTTCGGCTTACAATGCTGTAATTGGAAGACCCATACTGGTTGACCTTCGGGCCGTCACCTCAATATGGCACTTGGCCATGAAATTCCCAACAGACGTAGGGGCAGGACGCGTGTTGGGAAACCAGAGGGAAGCAAGGGAGTGCTATAATGCCTCGATTACTAAGGCCAAGAAGGGAATGTTGAGGAGTGCTCCCCCAGAAAAGTTGCAGATGGCCATTGATATACAAGTCCAATCAGGTGATGAAGTCACCAAATAGGGTGTTGCCCAAAGTGAGGATAGAGACTTAGATCCTCGCTTTGGGGATTTTGAGGAAGATGTTGGACCTGTGGAGGACCTTGAGGAGGTCCAGCTTGACAAAGAGTTTCCGACCAGAGTTGTAAAGGTCGGCAAAAATTTGGAAGCAACAACCAAGCACGCACTGGTGGAATTTTTGAGGAAGAACCAGGAATTTTTCGCCTGGTCACATAAAGACATGGCTGGGATAGATCCTGCAGTCATCAGCCATGTCCTGAACGTCGACAAAAGCTTTCCACCCGTGCAACAGAAAAGAAGGCTGCTTGATAAAGGCAGATCGAAAGCCTTAAAAGAAGAAGTTGAAAAACTAAAGGAGAATGGGTTCATCAGGGTGGCGTTTTATCCATCATGGGTCTCTTATCCAGTACTGGTTCCTAAGCCTAATGGAAAATGGCGAACCTGTGTGGATTTCACAGACCTTAATAAAGCCTGCCCTAAGGATTGCTTCCCACTCCCAAGGATCGACCAGCTGGTCGATGCAACCGTAGGACATGAGATCCTTTCTTTCATGGATGCATACTCAGGATACAATCAGATTAGTATGCATCCCCCTGACGAGGATCACACTAGCTTTCGGACTGATACAGGGCTTACTGTTACAAAGTAATACCCTTCGGATTGAAAAACACTGGTGTGACTTACCAGCGACTAGTTAACCACATGTTTAAGGAGTTGATCGGAGTAAACATGGAGGTATACGTTGATGACATGCTGGTAAAGTCAAAAAAGGCAGAAGGACATGTGAAGGATTTACAAGAGTGTTTCAATGTTTTGAATAAATATCAAATGAAACTAAATCCTCTCAAGTGTTCTTTCGGAGTAGGATCAGGGAAGTTCTTGGGGTTCATTGTCAATTCGAGAGGAATCGAAGCTAATCCCGAAAAGATCAAAGCCCTAATCGATATGAAATCGCCAGTAAAGATCAAAGATGTGCAAAGTTTGACTGGAAGGATTGCCGCGCTCAGTAGATTTATTTCAAAATCGACGGATAAATGCGTCCCTTTCTTTAATCTACTTAGGGGCAACAAGAAGTTCGAGTGGACTGAAGACTGCGAACAGGCTTTCCAAGCCTTAAAAGCCCACATGGCGCAGCCTCCTGTCTTATCAAAGCCTATAGATGGGGAAACTTTGTTCATTTACCTGGCGATCACCGAATATGCTGTTAGTGTGGTGCTAGTAAGAGAAGAAGAAGGCGTACAAAAGGCAGTGTATTATGTGAGCAAGAGGTTAATCAGGGCCGAATTGAGGCATCCTCCCATTGAAAGATTAGCCTATTGCCTAATTTTGGCCTCGCAGAAGTTACGTCCTTACTTCCAAGCCCATCCAATCACAATCTTGACTGATCAGCCCCTTCGGCAAGTTCTGCAAAAGCCAAAGGTTGCTGGTCGTTTGTTGAAATGGGCAGTTGAACTCGGGTAGTTCGATATAACATACTCACCGCGAGCAACAGTAAAAGGACAAGTCTTGGCTGATTTCATCGCCGAGTTTACTGAACTCCCAAACAACGAATAGAGTGAAAAGCCTAGTGCGCCTGAGCCTCAAGTTGAAGCTCCTTCGTGGAAGCTATTCATTGACGGATCGTCCAACAAATCTCACGCTAGAGTAGGAGTGATATTGATAATGCCAGAAGGGCATCGATTTCACTACGCAATTAGGTTTGATTTCACCGCTTCAAACAACAAAGCCGAGTATGAAGCCCTACTCGCTGGGTTAGGGTTGGCCAAAGACATGAGCATAAAAGTGCTGGATATTTACAGTGATTCATAGCTGGTAGTGAATCAGGTCTTAGGGGAGTATCAAGCACGAGGTCTGAAAATGGTGGCCTATCTGAACAAAACCAAAGATATGTTGGCACAATTTGAGAAACATACCCTCCAGCAAATACCTCAAGATCAGAATTCAAACGTAGATGCCTTAGCCAAACTCGCAAGTGCGAAGGATGTTGACACTTTGAATATAGTGCCAGTTGAACAGCTGCGCGAGCCAAGCATACGAGCAGAGGAAACCAATATGGAGGTCCGGTTGGCAGATACATGGATGGCACCATACTTGGAGTATCTCACGAGCGGTATACTACCAGCAGATAGAAACAAAGCCAGGACCCTTTAGAGACAAGCTGTTAGGTATATCCTGGTCGATGGGGTTCTATACCGAAGAGGATACTCAATGCCACTGCTCAGGTGTGTTACACCAGAAAAGGCTAAAGAACTGATGAAGGAAGTACATGAAGGCTTCTGTGGAGACCACGCTAGGGGCAGAGCTTATCAAAGAAGATTCTAAGGCAAGGTTATTTCTGGCCAACAATGAACGAAGACTCGATGGAGTTTGTGCAAAAATGTGATAAGTGTCAGAGGTTTTCCAAGATCCCCCAGGCAGCTCATAATGAGTTAAAGCAGATGCAAAGTCCATGGCCTTTCGCAGTATGGGGTGTAGATTTAATCGGGTCCTTGCCAACAGGAAAAGGTGGGGTGAAATACGCAGTTGTGGCAGTCGACTACTTCACCAAATGGGCCGAAGCTGAGCCACTCGCTACCATAACGACAAAGAAAGTGCTTGACTTTGTCATCAAGAACATTGTTTGTCGATATGGATTGCCCAAAAAGATTGTCTCGGACAATGGCACCCAGTTTGACAGTGACTTGTTCACAGACTTCTACAAAAGGCATGGAATCATCAAGAGCTTTTCTTCAGTTGCTCATCCACAAGCAAATGGGCAAGTCGAAGCAGTAAATAAGACATTGAAGGATACCCTGAAGAAAAGGCTCGAGGAAGCTAAAGGAGCATGGCCAGAATAGCTGCCTGAAGTACTCTGGTCGTATAGAACTTCTCACCGAATAGCAATAGGTCATACCCCATTTTCCTTAGCATATGGGTATGAAGCTATGTTGCCTGTCGAGTTAGATCCGCCCTCGCATCGTAGAATCACATACGACCAAGATCAGAATAGCCAACTGTTGATGGAGTCCCTAGACCTGATCGAGGAGAAACGAGAAAAAGCCTAACTCCGAGTAGCTGCGTACCAGCAAAAGGTCGCTCGGTATTTTAACTCCAAAGTAAAAGAAAGAAAGTTCAACGTCGGAGACCTAGTACTTCGAAGAGTTTTCTTAAACACCCGCGACCAAGCTGCTGGAGTACTCGGACCAAACTGGGAAGGACCTTACCAGATTGAAGAAGTCCTTCATCCAGGCACCTATAAACTTGCACGCTTAAATGGAGATCTCGTTCCGCGTTACTGGAATGGAGAACACCTGCGCAAGTATTATCAGTAAACAATCCTTCTTAAAGGACTGGCTTGTATTAATTTTTACTTTTTACAAGTTTTGAAAAAGGGTTAGTCATGTTATATGGCTAATCGCTTATAAGTGTAAGATCTTTTAAAAGATCACTCGTAAAGACATGTTTAGTCCATTTAAATATGAGATTTATAAGGGACTGTACACAGCCAGTCATTCTTGCCAAACTTTGTAATTTTTTACAAGTACTTGTTCATTACGTGTGTTGTTTTGCTGTATTATAAGTTTTGCATTTTATATCGAGCAGTAATGTTCGTACAGGTTGTGGTCAAGGCAAGTGACCAAGGACCTAAAGCTCCTCACTCACTTGGGGGGCATATAAGGCACATAGAAAGCAAAGCGTACCAAGAGGTATGTAAGCACATGAACAAAATAAGTGAAAGCATGCTATGGTACTTAGAATATTTTTCAAAATTTATGTTTTGTTAAATCAAGCCAAAGTACTAAGCTAAGTTCGGTCATGCGAACATATATTATAATAAAACAGAAATATTATAATGTCAAAGGAATCCTTTTACACCACGAGCAGTATTGCTCGGATGTAAATGTTAAATTAAAAGGAAAAGCTGCCCATGCAGCAATAAAAAATTATATTGTCTTTACATTACGACCCGTAGGTCGTGTAGTTAAAAAGAAGAAATATAAAAGAAAAAAATCATGGAGCTTGAGGAGCTGGAGGATCCTGAGGAGGGGCCTGGTCGACGGCTTCATTGTCCGCACCCTCCATTCCGGTGGCCAACGAGATTTCGGGGGAAGCAAGGACCCTCGATCCCTCTTCTTCAGCCAGTTGAGCTGCGCAACGAGCCAGCTCAGCTTCCCTTGCGTTCTTGGGAAGGTAGTCAAAATTGGCACCCTGATTGTGCTTCCAGAACTCATAGAAGCATCTCAGAGTGGCATTTTTGTACCTCTCTAAGTTGGCAGCATTAGTCTCCTCCAAAGCCTTGGCTCGGGCCTCCATGTCCTTGGTTTCAAGCCTGCTCGCGATCAAGTCCAGCTTCAGCTGCTTAGCCACCTTATAATTAGAGCGGTTGGACTCCTTATATTGGTCCCTCGACTCGCGGGCTTTCTCCAAAGATTTTTGCTTCTCCTCCAACTCCTTTTCCAGTTTGGCCTTTTCTGTAGTCATCGCCGCCAGCGTATCGAGCCTCGGCAGCTTTGAGTTCCTCCTCGTGCCGTTGGTCCAAGGTCTTGGCCTCCTTGGCAATGGCACCCAGGCAGATGCAGCCAGCAGTGAGGGTTAACATGGCCTGCATTCAGGACAAATATTAAACAAACAATAAAAGGTTGAAAACCTGATTTCACAAAAGGAAATAACTTACACTGGTGAACTCATTCAGGGCTCGGTTCAGAATCAGGTCGACGCCCATTGTCTCCGTGGCTGCCATTGCTGCTTAGCAGCGGTTGTGCTTGGCGATTTTGGTTAGCCTCTCCTTGATCAGTCTAAAAGAGCGGCCAACCATTAGGTTCTTAGTCGGTGCAGGACCTTCCTGCTAGGTTTGATCAGATGGGGCAGCAGGAGAAGGAGTTGACCCAGCCATAGCAGATGGAGTCTGTTGCTCGTGGGGGGAAGAAAGAGTTGCGGTGGTAAAAGGCCCTTCCTCTGGAAGGCCTGCATCCCGAGCCTTCTTCGCCGCAGGCGCCTTACTGCTCTCCCCAGCATGTCTCTTGCTGGCTTTTTTTTTTACTCGGAGGGGCAGCAGCAGCCTCTGGGTTGCTGTAAAGATCAAAGACATTGGTAGAGTCCATACCTGAAAAGCAAGAACAAAGCCGAGCCATGAGATAGCATGAATAGCCAAACACATTACATCAGAAAGAGAAACAAAGAGGATTGCAAAGTCCAATATCCGAGCTATTACTACTGGTCGCTACACTACAGACTCTACTAGTCTTATATTCATTCTTTGATACGAAGAAGTATAGCCCTAAGTGTGGAGCATATTTAAAATTGCCGTCCCCATCGAACAGATGACAGGGAATTGGAAAATTGTTTAAAAGCGAGATTACTATACTGTTGTCATCCAACGAGTCGTCAAAGAGTTCGACAGGCTCGACGGCCTTCTGTTTTCCTTTTCCTTTTTCTTTGGGAGTCGAGGGCCTCTCTGCTCGAGAAGTGCTAGCAGGTTCCCTGATCGTGACCCCAGCTGGTCTCCTCCGCGGAGGAGACGTTTGGGGTTGCTGCTCGGGTTCTGCTTCGGCGCGAGCACTCCCTGGCGAAGGCCCACTCATACTTGGTTGAGGGTCCCAGAGGCCAGCCAACCTAAGGTTAACCTCTGTAACTAAGTTTTTGACACTCTTCTCAGCATCTGACATGCTGGCTAAGAGTGCCGCCCTTGACTCCATCCCTGGAGTTGGGTTTGGTCGAAGCCATGGGCCTGAAACACATTATAAATTCAAGACATTGTGGCGGAAAAACACTAAGTGAAGAAGCCAACGATGTGAAAATTTTACCTCCTCGTGTGAAAGCCAAGTTGTCTGCGACCAGGTCAGGCGTAAAGAAGTACTCCTGGTAGTACCTCCCCATGTTGGAGATATGGGTGGTATCAGTTAGGAAAGTGCGCCCGGTTTCCTGATGACAAAGATGGAAGAACCCCGTGCCTTCTTGGTTGGGGTTAGATTTAAGGTCGAACAGGTAGTTGACCTCATGTGGCGACGGCGTGGGCCATTTTTTCTGGCTATACAGGATATAGAGTGCAGCGAGCATTCTATATCCGTTTGGGGTAATTTGGAAGGGGGCAACTCCGAAGTAGTTGGCCACCCCCTGAAAGAATGCATGAAGAGGTAAAGTGGCTCCTGCCTCAACATGAAACCGCGACCAGGCACTGTAAGTACCTCCAGGCAGATTAGCCCTTTGGTCTGGGTTTGGTTTGACTAAGGTCACCCCTGTCAGATTGTATTTGTTTAGGTAGTTGGCGATCATTCTGATCGTCACCCTACTTTCAGAAACTACATGCCACTCAACATCCGGCTGAGTAGCTTGTTGAGGGCGGGCATGCCTTTGCACATTTGGATCAGGGGCATTTTTGTCTTGACCACTGGTCGAGGGAGCATCAGCAGTAGGCTAGTGAGAAGTGTTGGGAGTTTTTCTTTTTCGAGCTTTGGGTTTTGGTACGAGCCATATTTTGGGTTGAAACTGGGGAAGTGTTTAGGTTAAGGCGAGAAAAAGGAATATCTGGTATTAGAGTCGAAGGTTGTTCTTCGTCTTCAAGCAGTTGAACTAAGAGATCGTCGTTGATGGGTCTTTCTCCTCCCCACGGGTCTTGCATATGAACTGCAAACAAACAAAGGAGGAGATAAGACGCACATCCTGGGAACTTATGTTGAAAGTTGGAATAACGTTGCTCGCGTCTATTGACCAACAACATTCTAACCGAAACACTAAGTGCTAGCAGTTTGAAAAACGGATCAAAAAGTGAAAGTAAAGAGTTTTCTGAAAAGAAACTTTTTCAACTCCAAAGGGGCAGGAAAAACTCAGTTTTTCAACTAGCCTAAAAATCGAATTTTTACGACCTAAACCTATGTTCCTGACTATCAAACTAATTCCTAACTTATATAGAGAAAAAGTACAATACCCTATCAAGAATCAACGTCATATACAGAATCCTCACAAATTTCTACTCAAGAACACAAAAAGTTTCAGAACTCAAAAGCAGTATGCATGGCATCTCAAAGAGTTTAAAAGACGAAGAAAATTACCTGGATGAAGGTTGGAGATTCTGAAACGGGACGACTTTGAGTTTGCAAACAAAGAGCCTTTAAGCAAAGTGACGAGAGGCCTTCGAAGTTCTGAGTTCTGGGATGGAGTTCTTGAGAATTCTTGGCAGGAAATGGCGAGTAAAAGGTTAAAAGGTGAATGAGAGGGTTACTTATAGAAGCCGAAGTGTGACAAAGAGTAATAATCATTATTTCCCTTTTTCGAAGCATGGGGGAGTGTAACAGCCGTCGGAGTGGTTTCTTGAAAAATGAAAAGGCTTGATTAGACGTGATTAGGTCACGGTTTTAAAAAACGCACGAGGGTTCTGACAGATTTCGTGGGGCATATGAAAGGTTGTTTTCCTAAGTTTACTTATTACTAGTCGCAATAAATAAACTTGGGGGGCAAATGTTATCCAAAAAATAGGCATAGATGACGTGGCAGACATTTTTAACACGTGGCTAACACCTGGCAAAGGTTCTGTTCGACTATCGACCAGGGAGGTTCCCCTGACATAACATTTGGATTTTATATACGACCAGCTTGGTTGTATACTCTGTATATTTTGAGAAAATCTTGTACAATTGTAATCATATCCGAGATTATCTCCCATGATCTCTGATGATCCGATTATTTAGGAAAGAATATCTGTAACTAATTCATGTAATCCTCCTTGAGCCTATAAATAGAGAGAAATAGATCAAGGAAGAGACTTTTAGCTGATTTAAGTTTATGCTTTACAAGAGAATTATAGCTATTATCTTACGATTGTATTATTCATCCCTCTAAGGCTTGTGAAACTCAGAGAACCCTAGTTCTTTGATCACTCATTTGAGAATTAATATCAATAATAGCTTAAGTGGACGTAGGTCATTACCAATTCGTGGGGCTGAACCACTATAATTTGTTGTGTCGTTTACTGTTCTTTCCATTAGATCTATTTCAACACCTTCCATCACATCAAGCATTTGACTCCGTGTCAATTGACCAAAACGAGGGTCAACATTTACAATGATAATTATTTTAAAATAATAAATAATTAAACAAATTAAAATATGATATTTTTGAGATGGTTTACAATGATAATTATTTAAAAATAATAAAATCATACATTTTATAATTTAATTAAACTTAAATTCACTTATTAGAATAATATCATATTAAAAATAATAATATAATCTATTGTGAATTAGCACCAAATTGCATTTTTTTTTTTAAATTAACAATAAACTTAAAATTAAAATCTACGTATAATATTTAATATTACATTAAACATATAATATATAATCTTTTGTTGTTACTCCCAAATTCAAAAACTAGAACCAACATAAACTTAAACAAAAATAAATAAATTATTTAATTAAAATATGATATTTATTTCAAAATTTATATGACATTAATATAAATTTAATAAAAGTAGTTAATAAAGGTGCATATTGCACGTTATTTGTATCTAGTATATATATATATATATATAGAGAGAGAGAGAGGCAAAGAGAGATTAGGGTTTGAGCAGGTTACTTGAGGAAGACAACGATCAGAGGAGAAAGGTAAAGGAAAGGAAGGGCCGCGATTCCGACTTCGATTGTCGACTCACAAACAAAGCGGGTGTTGAAGATTTTTTTTTGTTTATTTTAATACCGCCCTTTGGCCCCTTACCCTTATGCTCTGATTTTTTTTTGACAAACCTTACCGTCCGATTTAAACAAGGGAATTCTAATATTCCTAGAAATTAATATTTACAAAAAATACATTCAATCAAATTATTTACACAAATATGAATGTGGTTAATATAACATACCATATTTAAAAAAAAAATAGAAAATATCACTTTCCAATTTTTTTTTGTTTTTTCTGAGTTATAAAAAGTTACATTTTTTTATTGAAGTGAGCCTTGCACAAAGCAAGGCAACACAAAAACATATTGGATTCAACAAAACAAGATACAAAAGAGTGGTTCTGACAACGAGCAACCTAAAATGTTATATTTTGGTTGCTTACAATACCGATAAAATACTAATTGTCATTTTTTTTTATTAAAAGTTTTATTTTTAGAACATTTTAGTACATTTTGGTTACCTCTAAAACTCATTTGTACACATCTTAATATATACCAATTAGTTATTTTTATATTATATTATGGTATCTTATTATTTAGGATACATTTTGGTAATTTTCAAATTTATTTCAGAAACTAATGAGTTGTCATATAATATAATAAGTTACCATATAGTTTATTAATAAAAATTAATTTACTCTAATACACAGTAACTTTTAAATGAAAATTTTTAATAGACTTTTTCAGTCACTTATGTAATTTACATATTTTATTATTTAAGATATTTTTACGTTACCTTCAAGTCTATTAAAACTAATTAGTTATCATATAATTCCAAGTTACCATAAATAGGTTATTAGAAAATGATACTATTTAGGACCAGTCTGGTACAACTGTGCTGTGGGGAAAAGTTGTTGACTGTTTGATAAATTACAGATTTTAAGGTGTTGTGAGTTGGAAAATTTGTATTAGGATGTCATATTCATTTTATTTTATTTAAAAAATTTACATGTTTAAATTAAATATGTTTTCAATAAGAGAGTAATAAAATGATCATAAACAAAAATATTATATTATATAATATATATTATTGTATATATATCATAACTAGTCGATGTAGCTAAGATTCGTATTATAATGATGTAGTATGATATAATCAAATATGTAAAACTTAAATTATTTGAAAACTCTCACTTTTTATGTCTTTAATTATTTTCCTTTACATTTTTTTTCCTAAAACTTGAAAATGATATGTTTTTTTATATATTATAATTTAAAAAATACTATGAAATACAAAAATAATGTTATAATGTATAATAAAATCTATATTACAATGGGAGGCCACCACCATCGCCTATAAGGCATATGCTATCTCCTATAAGACACCCCTCACCACTCCAAGAGGCACCCCAGCCAGCTCCTCATAGGAACCAGGCATGGGAGCCTGTACCAAAAAGGTCATCTCGCAGTGGAAGCTGGGATAGGATTCGTCGAACCTGACCTGGAAACGGGGGCGAGCGAGAGGCGACTCAAGGACATAGTGCCGCCCAACCAACGGGAAGCCACATGTCAATATTGCAAACAACTGGAGCAAGAAGGCCAGTGGAAGATCCACCTCATAACCACCGAGCCCATCAACTAGAAATAAACCTTAGTTTTATGAATGGGAGCTTAGACCTCACTAGGTCTGTAAGCGTATATGATATCGAACCCAGGAATACTGATAATTATGGAAATAATCCTGATCTTCGAGAACATCTGAACCAGAACCGGGGGTAGGCCAATCCCGCAAACCCCGATTTACGCGATCATTTGGACAGCTGGAAGGAACCCGTACAACCGACATTTGGGAATCAGTATAACCCTATGCCAAGACAGGGAGTTGGAGTTTTTATAAACAATAACCAACTCCCCCAATCACAAGCTCAGCCTCCAGTGGACTTGGTCCAGGAGAGAATTAATCAGCTCGAAAGAGCGTTCAGGCTCCTTTAGGATGAAAGGAACAAGGACAAGGCTGATGACTCCGATGAGGAGCTCGAGCCTTTCGCTCCATATATTTCCAATACGCCATTCCCCCATGGGTTCAAGATACCCAACATAGCTCCATTTAATGGGAACTCAGACCCATACAGCCACCTGAGCACATTTAATTGTTGGGGTTTCTAATTAAAACCCAAATTCTTTGTAATCTCATTTTATTATCAATACAAGAATAGAAATCATTTTTTGACTTGGTCAATCACTTTGTTCACATGTTTTATTTTCATGATTATTTGTTTGATATAAACTTCTATTAAATCCCTAGTATATAGTTAGTCTTATTTATAGTGACGTAATCACAGTGGAATATAAATATGATTATATGTTCAAAATAAGTTAGTCCTAAGATTAGTCAGTGCCCAGGATTTACACTGACTTGCCAATCTACGATATGATCTACTTACACATTATAGTGTTATGTTCTTTCCAAAACATTAGTAAAGTAGATAAGATCAGATGTATTTGTTACATCGGACAGTACCGATATTGACAGTTGATAAGATAAGTAAACATATCGTTATTATCTATTCTATTCATATCATATAGTAGACCATAGGTCAATTCAATCTCAATTCTGAGTGGTTAGTATTCTAACTGATTGTATTATTTGAGTTCTTTGACTTGTTCGTTACCAGCTTACCCTACGGACTAGCCCATACTTACATCTTGGGAACTCGGTAGTATAATTGAGTGGGAGTGTTAATCATAGATATGAACATCTATAGCTTCTGATGAAGAAGTGAAACGATGGTTTCCTTTTAGTTTGGTTCAAGGTGTTAAATGATAGAGATCTCATTTCAGTAATTAAATTAGTTTACTGAAATATCATTTACAAGGAACTAAGTGTTTTAAGGATAAAATACAATGAGGGGTAAAACAGTATTTTAGTCCTATCTCATTGTAGACCGTCTATAGAGGATTGAGTGACAATTATGGTTGTAACAATGGATAATTAATAGCGTATCTATATTTGTTATAGGGCGTTCTATGAATTCAATAGTGCAATTCCAAGTCTATAGTGGAGTCACGAGGAATTAATAAGTTAGTAAATTTATTTGTTAGATTTATGATAACTTATTGGAGCTTGATTTCATAGGCCCATGGTCCCCATTGTACCTTGGATAAAATCATCTAGATAATCTCAATTAATTGATTTAATTATCAATTAGAATTATCAAAGTTGACTAGGTCAATTTTGGATAGTTTCACAAAGTTGTGTAATTTTGAGAAGAAAAGAGAAATTATGGCAGATTTATTAATTAAGATAAATTGGTATCTAAATTAATAAATAAATTTAAATCAAGGTTCAAATTATAAATAATTAATTTGATAAATGATTTAAATAATTATTTAATTAATTAAATCAATAGAAAATAATACAGGCCTTGATTTTAAGTCCAATAGGCTTATAATCAAATGAGAAATTTCACGGGCCTATAGCCCATGATAATTTCGACCTAGGGCTTCAAAATGACTATTATTTTATTTATTTTTTAATTAAATTAAATGGCCTAATTGAGTCTATAAAAGGAGTGCTTAGAGAGAAGTCAAAACATAAGTTTGATAAGTCACAAGTCAGATTTTCTGATAGTTTTAGATTCTCTCTAAACACAAGTTTTCTAAGCCTCTTTGTTATTTTCTCTTCTTCTTTCTATATCTATCTCATGTGTTGAGAATTGCCCACACTAGTCTAGGTGGTTCTAAGGATACATTGGAAGATTGTGAAGAAAATACAAGATCGGTTCAGTTTCTTGATAATACTTTGCGACAGAGAGGATATAAGAGTTAGAGAAATTGAAGGAAGGACTCTTTAATTCCCCTGCGTATACTGTAAGTATTCTATTCTTTGTTTCTCTTTGAATTCAATTTTAGAAACATGTTTTAGGCTATCTCGTATTAATTTGTTTAATATTAGATATACATGAAAATAAATAAATATCCTGTATAAGCTAATCCAACAACTGGTCTCAGAGCCTTTGGTAATCTTTATTTTCATGCATGAACATGTTTAAAATTGGATTATTTGGCTTGGCTCTCATGCGCATGCGCACACACGCGCGCGCCCCAAGCGCACTGCGCGCGCCACCCGCACGCACGCGCGCGCGCGCCCACGCACAACAGCACGATGAACAGTACCCGTGAACAGTACCACATGTACTATTCATCTATTTTTTTTTTAAATTAAAATTTGTAGAAATAAATTATTTATAATCAAAACCAAAAATATCTTTTTTGTTTTATCATTTAATTTTTTTTTTAAATAAGATATTTTTGTTAGTTGAGATATAAATTATTAGATATTTTTTACAAAGATTCAAATTCAAATTTAAAAATGACTAACAACTTAATTTTAAATCTTTTAATATATTAAAATATTAGAATTAAGATATCAGATATTTAAAATATTTTCATTTAAATTCTTGATTTTTTTATTAAATCTTTATTTGAAAATATAAATATCTTTTTATTCTATAGTTTTTAATATTTAAATTATTTGAAATTTGAATATTGTTAGTTAGATATTTTATGGATATTTGAATTTGTTTAACTATTTTGAGATATTTTAGGATTGTTATAACTAGTTATATTTTATTTTATTTTTTAATTGTTAAAATATTAGCTAATAGTTATAACAACATAAGATATTTTGGAAAATAGTTAAGATATTGATTTTAAAATTTAAAATTGGTTAAATTTTGAAAAATATCATTTTTTTTTCAGCCAATTAATAAAATATATTTTTTTAATGGGATTTAAATTAACTTTGGTTAATTGTTGATAAATCCTATTTAAATTAAATTAATATTTGTTTTACCAAAATAACCTAAAATCAAGTTGATTGTTGATAAATGAAATTTAAATTAACTACTGTTAATTGTCGATAAATTTCATTTAAATTGACTTATTTTTTGTAAAAAACAATAATTAATTTGATTTTTTTGATAAATTCTAGATAATTAATTGTGGTATTTTTGCATAAATTCATAGAATTGCTCATATAGTAACATGATTAGGCCCATCCAATTAGAACATGTCTGTTTGCACTATATGTGATATTTTTGCAATTGGGCTTAGATGCATATAGTGGCCCATATGTTTGCTAAATATATGGTATTTTTCCAAATAAAATATTCATAAAATGATAGGTTTTATTTGGGCCCATTAGAAAATGTAAAGTTTAAATTCCTCTCTTGTGGGTGATTCCACTTGTGAAGCTCCATTTGCTTTGCATGACTATAGTGGGCCTAATCAATTAATAACAATTAATAAAACGAAGGTTTAAATTCCTGTCTTTTGGACCTTGTATGGAAGATAGTGGGCCTTTGTAGTGGGAACGACATACTGGACCCAGCCCTCCTCCATATAAGCCCAATTGTTAATGCCCATTTACCTGAGTTGGACTTAATTGTATAGGTTCATTATATTAGTTAAACCTAAATATTGATTAACAACAAATTAATTCTAAATTAATTGAATTTGTTTCAATGTGACACTTTAGAATTAATAAGAAATTATAGGACTTTGGTTATAAAAATTTTAATCTGTTTAATTTTTTTTTGGGAAAACCATAGTCATTAATTTTCTAAAAATAAATGATAAAATACTATTTTTAATTTTATAATGAGCTTATTTTAAGAATTTTATTCGATCTCCACCGTTGGTTTAACATAGTCAATAGCTTAATGGGGCCTCGAGGCGCTTTGATTCGTCCCCCTATGGAAGGTGTTCATTAGTTATTTTGACAAGGTTAGATCTCGAAAGATAGATAATTATAGGTCAAATTCTACTAGACTCACCCCTACGGTGACTACTAGGACTAAATCTATGATTATCGAAACCGTGGGTCTAGCTCATAAAATAAGAGATTTTGTTTTCTTATTTTGATCGAATAGTAGGTTGTTAATAATGGTGTCCATTATTAAATGAGTTTACAATTCTATTTAACTAGTGGTATTTTTGACTCTCGCCAACCGGGACAAGGATATCATAGATTAGTTAAAAACCTAAAGAAAAAGAGATATGATTGTTTTGGTATTTTTTCTCAAATCTTACATATTTTTGGTATATGTTGTGCTATTTCTTGAAATTTGTGTGAATAGAAGTTTTATTGAGCAAATGTGATTGATTTCTATTTTATTGGTAATTTGTAGTTTTGAGTTATGGCTGTGTCTACTCCCATCCTTTCTCAACTTTCGATGGAGAAACTCACTTGAGAAAACTTCCTTAAATGGAAGCAAAACATCAACATTGTGTTGATAGGTGACAACTCCAAGTTCGTCATGATTGAGGAATCCCCGGAAGTTCCAGTTGAAGGAGCTACCAAGTCTGTGAGGGACAAGTATGAGCGTTGGCAGGCGGCTAACAACAAGGCGCGGTACTACATGTTGACTAGTATGGTCGACACTCTCAAGACAAAGATGGAGAATGTCGAGGAAGCCTATGAAATCATGGATCAACTCCAAGACATGTTTGGTGCCAAGTCAGCGCAGACTCGTTTTGAGGCCACCAAGAAATATGCCAATGCTCGAATGGCACCTTCTCAACATGTTCGTGATCACCTGATCAAGATGACAAACTAATTTCAGGAAGCTGAACTGCACGGAGCCATAATAGATGAGGAAACTCAAGTTGGCTTAATCCTCAACAGTCTTTCTCCAGCTTTCCTTCCATTCACCACCAACTATGTGTTGAATAAACTCAACTATGGTCTGACGCAGCTCATGAATGAGCTTCAGACTTTTGAGTCTATCATGGGTGGACCTAGTAAGGGAGGAGAAAAGAAGACAATTACTACTGCTGCTGCTGATCCAGCTAAGGCTGAAGCTAACCAAGCTTCGACTTCAAAAGCTGGAAACAAGAGGAAAGGTGGGCAAAACAACAACCCCAAGCCTGCAAAGGCGAGTGCACAACCAAGTGCATAGACGCCTAAGGGGAAAAACAAGAAAAACAAGAAAGGTAAAGGTAAATGTTTTCACTGCTAAGAAAAGGGGCATTGGAAACAAGATTGCCCCAAGTTTCTAGCAGATAAAAACAAAGGTAATGATTATAGTTCATTTATCTTGGAAACATGTGTTTTAGAGAATGATAACTCTGTTTGGATTATTGATTCTGGATCTACTAGCCATGTTTGTAACTCTTTACAGCTTCTTGAATCGTGGGAGGAAGTGAACGAAGGCGGCTTAAAGCATAGAGTTGGGAACAGAGCATTTGTTGCGGTCCAAGCTAGAGGAAGAGCTCGTCTGAAGTTCGGAAATAAATTTTTAATTTTAAAAGATGTATTTTTTATTCCGGATTTTAGTAGAAATTTAATTTCAGTTTCCATGTTGCAATTAGAACGATTTGTTATGACTTTCACAAGTTTTAATATATCTATTTCTTTCAATGGATCACAATTGTGTATTGCATGTTTGGAAAACGGGCTTTATATTCTGCGACCTAATGAACCCTCGCTCTTAACAATGGTTTATTCAAAGTAGCTAAACCTAGGACCAATAAATGTCAAAAGACCGATAACAATAATATGACGTATTTATGGCACTTGAGACTAGGTCACATTGGCTATGATAGGATTCAAAGACTTACAAAGGACGGACCTTTGAGGGAACTCACCTTAGTTGAATTACCTGTCTGTGAATCTTGTCTAGAAGGAAAACTGACTAAGTGTCCACTCTCTGCAAAGGGTGATAGGGCCAAAGAACCACTTGGTCTTGTGCATTCAGATGTTTGTGGACCTTTGAATATACAAGCCAGGGGTGGTTTTGAGTATTTCATCACTTTCATTGACGATTACTCTAGATACTCATGTCTTTACCTAATGCATAGGAAATCAGAAACATTTTCAAAGTTTCAGGAATTCCTAGCAATGGCTTAGAACCAATTAGGTAAAAGGTTAAAGATCTTGCGATCTGATAGGGGTGGAGAATATTTGGATATGCAGTTCCAAGATCATTTAACTGAACTTGGGATTTTATCACAACTTACTGGCCCAGGTACTCCGCAACAAAATGGTGTAGCGGAACGCCGAAACAGAACTTTATTGGAAATGGTTAGATGCATGCTTAGTTACTCAACTCTACCAACTTCATTCTGGGGACATGCAATTGAAACCGCAAATGACATTCTCAATGTCGTGCCATCAAAATCAATCCTCAAAACACCTTTAGAACGCTGGAATGGTCGTGAACCTAGTTTACGCCATTATAGAATCTGGGGGTGTCCCGCTCACGTCCTGAGGAAAAAGGAGGGAAAGCTAGAACCGCGAACTGAAGTTTGCATGTTTGTTGGCTATCTTAAAGGTACTCGGGGTGGAATTTTCTATAGTCATTCAGAAAAGAAAGTGTTTACTTCTAAAAATGCTACTTTTCTAGAAAATGACTATGTCCAGAACTTTAAACCTCGCAGCAAAGTAGTTTTAGAGGAGATGGTTAAAGAATTGACTCCAACCAATGTTCCATCGTCATCAACGCGAGTTGATGATGAAATTCCCACTCTTCACAGCCAACCGACGTAAGTTAGTTTAAATGAAGAAAGTACCACTGTTCCTGAGCAAACAGTCACGGAACCTCGTCGTAGTGGGAGGGTTTCTAGGAACCCAGTTTGCTATGGTTTGAATGGTGAAACCTGTTGACGCCGTTTTTCGTCAACAGATAAAAGAAGAGCACGTAAACAATTAATGACAATGGCCAAACGAAACAAACAAATCAAACACACGGTTTTTTACGTGGTTCAGCAGTTAAATCTGCCTAGTCCACGAGTCTCTGTTATTAACCTCAAGATTATCTCTGAAAATTCTTAAGTATGAATTCTTCAGAGTTTTCTCTCAAGGATCAGAATTTCGGTCCCTTACAATGGTGCATGGCTTCTCTATTTATAGAGAAGGATGCAG
This sequence comes from Humulus lupulus, assembly GCF_963169125.1. Taxonomy (NCBI): domain Eukaryota; kingdom Viridiplantae; phylum Streptophyta; class Magnoliopsida; order Rosales; family Cannabaceae; genus Humulus; species Humulus lupulus. Next base: position 36,414,364 of record NC_084801.1, on the reverse strand, counting down.
AATACTATCCCACATATTTTGGGTAGTTACTCTTTTGTGAATAAAATAAATGGCTTTAAATGCCTATAATCAGATAAAAAAGGAAACGTCCCTGAAGACCAGGAAACGCATAACTGACTAAATAATATCCCACGATTCTTGGGGATTTACATTAATAAATGAGGATTACATCTCATGTTTATAATACTTGTAGATATTCAAGGTGGTTATAGCATATCTCCAAGGCTTTAGCATCTCAGGTTTCACGTCATTGTGCGAGCCACTGACATCTCCCGAGCTAACGTGGCTTTCGAGATAGTACATCGAGCTCAAGACCCCTGCTCCGAAGTTGTTCCTGAAGATGAGGGTGCTCTCAGGGCTACCTTTCGAGATCGAGATCCTTTCGAGGTCACGATACTCGAGGTCATGTATCGTACTTTGCCGGCTCGATTTACAATCCTAGAGCATACCCTATCCCTCACGAGACCATTTATTGCGAACTCAGCTTTCGAGGTCATATTTACTATGGCTCGAAATCTGGGTATAACATCTTGCCCCCTCAAAAGTATTTGTTCGAATCCTAAGAGAAGGAAACTTTTGAACTACTTCCTCTGGGGGACCGTACCGTCACACTCTTGAAAATGGACACGCGTCAGCCGAGTATTGCTCACTTTAGGTACTTGAGTACCTTGGAAACATGCCCACGATCGTCCGTCTGACAACTTTTCGGCGCCTTCTTGTCATTGATCCCCATCCGTTCGATCTAGTGAGGATTTCACTCGACGCTTCTGATTAATTCCATTTTCCCATCTATATATACAAGACCCCCCTCTTCGTCTTCTTCTTCACGTTTGTTCATCGTAAGCAAGAAAAGAAGAACAATCAGAAAACCAGAGACTCTCCTAAGAAGCTTCTGTCCCGCGCATGTTTTCTCGACCCAAGAAACAAAGAAATCCTGGTCTGTTCGAGTCAGTGAGTTCTTTCTTGCAACCTCTTCTCCAATCGACGATTTCGCTGCAATCACCATCACTGTGTAAGTATGCCATTTTTGTTTCTTTTTTTTTTTTATACTGTTTTTGCTGTGTATGCTAGTTTACGTTCTTAGCATAATAAGATAGGGGGTTTCGCATCACTGGTTTATATCCAGTTTTAACGTTTGAGCGAAGTTTCAACTTTCTGGGTTTTGAAAATTTTAGGCCATGTTTCTTGTACACTAAGTTTTCGGGTAAAAACCCTTGTCCTTGACAAATGCACGAAACCCAAGAATGCCCTTCCTGGCTAACCGCCACCTTTCTTTCCCTTGAATTTCGGGATTTTCAAAAGATCATCCACGCTCCTTTTCTTTCCTGTGGAACACACGCTCTGACTCTTTAGTAAGGGTCTCAATATTTAGTTTCTTGTTCTTAAATCTCCGAGTTCATCCCATCGAGCTCGTGATTCTTGCATGCATGGCCCTCACCATTTTTTCTTTCTCGTTAGATGTCACAGAATCTGGAAAGACGGTGGGGGTCATTGCGAGCCATCCCTTACGAGCCTAAATCTCCGAGCCCAGAATCGCTGTTCGCCCGGAATCAGCGTCGAATAAAAGAATACGAGCTTGCGCGCGAGCAAGAGGACATTCGAGCCCACTACCGCCGTCAGATAGACGAGGTCATTGAAAAGAAGAGAAGAGTTCTTCGGGAGGCCATCTATCCGGAGCCCAACCCAGGACCTAGGCCAATTCCCCTCGACCCTGCGTTAAAAGTCACGGTTGCATATCATCCGGGGGAACTCCAATTTTCTTTAATGGCGGAGCCTTCGTCTTCGCAGCCTAGGAGGGAGATGTTCGAAGCCGAGTTCTACCAGAGCTCGGTTACCACCACCGACCAAATAACTGGCATCTTGGCCCTCCATGGCCTTAGTTCGTTGGACACCCTGAAGTGTCGAGCTCCGGCTAGTCATGAACGGAGCTGTTTCGCCCCTGGGGGCCGCGATGCCAGTGTGAAATACGCGGCCTGGAGCCAGGAACATATAAGGGCAGGAGCTCTGCTGCCCTTGAAGTCCTTTTTCAGAGACTTCATTGATTTTGTTGGGTTGGCTCCATTCCAACTCAATACCAATTCGTACAGGGTGCTGTCTGCCCTGAGGTCCTTGTATCACGAGCTGCAGTGGAAAGGACCCTCACCTCAAGAGATCTTGTATCTCTTTTGTTTGAAAAGTAACCCCTCCCGAGCTCGGGGAGGGGATGGTTTTTACTACCTCTCGAGCTATCCCAAAGAGACGAAGATTTTTGAAGATCTTCCAAACCACCCTCCTGACTCCAAAAAGGCTTTTTTCTGGACAGACGGTCTGTCCCCGTCTCGACATCGTTCGTTCAGGCGGATTCGTAAGTACTCTTGTTACTTTTATTTTTTTTTATTTTTTTTTTTGAGCTTGGAATTTTAGCCCTTAAGACCATGCTTAGCTGAAATGTGTTTCGCCTTTCAGCTAATTTTCAGCGTCCCTCCCCCACCAAGGCAATGAGGGAACACAGAGAGGCCTTACTCCGACTTCCTTATGGCAGGAGGTCTCTCTCGTATTTTCTTCAAGAGGGCAAGCTCCGAGCCTGTGGGTTGTTGGGAGAAGGCCAGTCAACCTCTGATTGGTCTAACAAAAAATACGAACGTTGGGAGGAGGTGCCACAGCCCACAAGCACCCTTCTTCCGAGGAGAGAAAAGAGGGCATCTCTCCCAGTTCGCTCGAGGAGTCCGCGATCTGGGAATGAAGCCAACGACGAGGCCTCGAGCTCGGACTCAGATGAAGGTAAAACCCTTCCTACTTCGAGAATGTGGTCCCCCACTTTGCTAAAACACAGGCCCAATAGGTTAGTCTCGTGCCCACAGGATAGATACCACTTCTACATATGGAGTTGGGTAGACGACTGTGTCCATAGGTTTGATAGTGGGCTCGGGAAATACGACACTATGTACACCACGGACGAGGTGTGGAATGGGATAGCTGTGCAGTATGGGACCAATGATTATAGGGGCCTCTCGAGGTTATCACCAACTTATAGGGAAGGCACTCCCCCCGCCTCTTCTGAAGACGGGGGAATTTCATGGTCCCCAAGCTCGAACTCGGGGGAAAGTTCCAATTAGATTTTTTCTACCATCACTCTATACGTCTGTGATACTGAAGTAACTTGTATACCTCTTTTACTGATTCGCTGTGTTGTGACTTGTGCAGGCGAGATGGACTCCGACCTTGACACCCTTATTGACAACGCGGGTGCCAAGAGGAGCAAACGCCCCAGGGCAGGGTCACTGAAAACCAGCCAGCCGGGGAAAGGCTCCAAGAGATCTAAGAAAATGCCTCCTCCTGCCCCGCCGGCTTCGAGCTCTGCTGCTGCGTCGACTGGCCAGACTAGCGCTCCCACGACGATGCCATCCTCGCAGGCCGTCGTCTCTACGGTGGCACCGGCCTCGCTGGCTGGTACCCCTGTCGTGGTTGAGTCCCAAACTCCTGTAGTGGGTCAAACGTCTTCTGCGCAGCTCGCCAAGAGACCTTTTGCTTCTCGAGCTTAGAAGCTAACCATCTCCACCCATATGGACTCATATGTGGTGGATAACGCTGCCGGACCTCATGGATCTACGCTGATTTCGGATGTCATGTCCCGGATGGGCCAGAGCTACGACAGTTTCGAAGCTCCCCAGTGGCAGTGCCTAACTGGCACCCGAGACCGCATTGTTCTCTACGAGAAAAGTATCGAGCACACCGCTGCAGTAAGTATTTTTCCGTATTTCTTGTGCTTATATCCATGTTGTCTTGAGGCTAATGGTGGTTTCTTCCTTTTTTCAGGCTCTTGCCTTCACGGCCCAGCTCAACTACGAGCTTAATAACGAGATCCATTCGAGCAGGACTCATGCCCAAGAGGCGAAGGACCTCCACCTTAGAGCGAACGATGATCTGAAGGCGGCGAATGCTAAGCTCGAGGCAGTGGTTAAGGAGCGTGAGGATATGGCCAAGGAGCTCGGAAAGCTGAAAACTGAACTCGAGGAGCAAAAGAAAGATAACACCCAGCTTCGGGAGACCAATAAGAAGCTGGAGGAGGACAAGACCGCCACCTTCGACCTTATAGAGGATGTCAAAGCTTGCCTTACTGCCGAGTACAAAGAAAAGAAGGAAAAGGCGGTCGACTCAGCCATGTACCGGATGTGGGCTTATAACAAAGAGCTGGACACCAGCTTCTTAGGTCCCCACGATGCGCCGCTTCTTGAACGATGGAATGCTCGGCTCGAGAAGGAAGAGGCTGAACGGCTTGAGAAGGAGAAGGCTGAGCAGCTCGAGAAGGAAAAGGCTGCTCCGGGCACCGTTTCGGAGGAAGCTCAGAAGGATAGTCATGCTATTCGTCCTGAGGGGTTCGGTGCCACTGATGCTGAGAAGGCCAAGGAGACTCCTCTTCCTTGAATCTGGCCTCGGGGAGATCAGTTATCGGGGCTGCGTCCCCTTATTTCTGTAATTATTTTAATTTATGCCCACGGGGCTGATACAATTTCCTTTACTATTCTTTTATATGCTTTACATTTCTTGGCTCAAAATATTTTGCACCTTTTTATATTGATGAACCGGTTATGTTTATTTATTCATACAAACATAGTTTGGATTTAGGCTCGAAATTCGATGCATTCATGCATAGTTTATTCGAATTATCCGCTTCCGACCTTGTTACTTATCAAGGTCGGATATTACTTTAACCATGAACTCAAGAGTACTTATATGGTGTGTAATATGAATGATCTGGTTATATCTTTTTTTTTTTTTAGTCACTTTTCCTCATCCTCAGTTTGTGTTCCGAGGTTAAGAGTTCGAAACTATTTTTCTTTAAGATATTCCAGCCTCGATCTCGACTTATCTCGAAATAGGTTTAGGTTCCTACTTATCATCGATTAATTTTTTGGCTGGTTTGTTCCAGACTTGTTAAGTTTGCACATCTGGTTAACTCCAAATATTTTAGGTTCTTGATGGTCGGTTATGTCCGAACTATCTAAGCTCGCGTATTTGGTCATATCCAAATACTTTATGTTTTTGATAATTCGGTTAAGTCCGAACTATCCAAGATCGTGTACTTGGTTACATCCAAATACTTTATGTTTTTGATAATTCGGTTAAGTCCGAACTACCTAAGATCACGTACTTGGTTACATCCAAATACTTTATATATATTTTTTATTTTTTAAGCTGGTGGTATGTATACCAATGATGCCCCCTTAATATCCTATGAGTGTGACCATAGGTTATTAAATTAAGAGAGATTGCAAAAATAAAAATAAATTACATGTGAAACAAAGTAGACCCTTTATTTGATGAAATTCAAAAACAAACTAAATACAGATAGAAAATCATGGTTACAGGCGACACTTTTCCTATACTATTGATAATATGGTCTAAGGTGTTCGCCATTCCATGCTCGTGGTATCAGGCTCCCATCTAATCTCGCAAGTTTGTATACACCAGGTCGGATGACTGATTCTATCTGGTATGGTCCTTCCCAGTTTGGCCCGAGCACTCCAGCTGCTGGATCTCGGGTTGCTAAGAATACGCGTCTCAATATCAGATCTCCTACTCCGAACTTTCGATCTCGAACCCTTTTATTGAAATATCTTGTGGTTCGTTGCTGGTAAGCAGCATTTCTCAGCTGAGCCTCTTCCCTTTTTTCTTCGATCAAGTCTAGGGTTTCTCCGAGCTGAGTGTGATTTGAATCCTGATCGTAAATTTGAGTTCTAATCGTTGGGATTTCAACCTCGATGGGCAACATTGCCTCGCAGCCGTACGCTAGAGAGAACGGGGTATGTCCCGTTGATGTCTGAGCTGTAGTTCTATATCCCCAAAGGACTTGAGGTAATTCCTCGGGCCATCGTCCCTTTGCCTCCTCCAACTTTTTCTTTAGAGAACTCTTGAGGGTTTTGTTAACGGCTTCGACCTGACCATTCGCTTGAGGGTGAGCCACTGACGAAAAGCTCTTTATTATACCGTTCTTGTCACAAAAGTTGGTGAATAAGTCGCAATCGAACTGGGTTCCGTTATCAGATACAATCTTTCTTGGTACTCCATATCGGCATACGATGTTCTTTACCACGAAATCAAGGATCTTTTTCAAAGTTATGGTCGCCAATGGTTCAGCTTCTGTCCATTTTGTGAAGTAATCAACGGCGACCACAACATATTTTACTCCGCCTTTGCCAGTTGGGAGTGAGCCTATGAGGTCGATGCCCCATACCGCGAAAGGCCATGGGGATGTCAACATGGTCAGTTCGGAAGATGGAGCTCGGGGTATCATGGCGAATCTCTGGCATTTGTCGCACTTTTTCACGTACTCGAAAGAGTCCATTTTAATGGTTGGCCAGAAATATCCTTGGCGTATAATCTTCTTGGACAGGCTATGCCCCCCGGTATGGTCTCCGCAGAACCCTTCATGAATTTCTTCAATGATCTTCTTAGCTTCGGGAGGAGTTACACATCTAAGCAGCAGCATGGAGTACCCTCTTCTGTATAATTTTCCATCCAGAATGGTGTAACAAGGAAGTTGATACATCAACCTTCGAGCTTGATTTCGATCTCTTGGAAGAATTCCATTTTCGAGATAATCAACTATCGGACTCATCCAGGTTGGTTCTGTTTCAATCATACTCACATCTTCCTCGTCTGGCTCAGTAATGCTGGGTGCTGATAGGTGTTCTACGGGTATAACATTCAGCTCTTCATTTTCGGCGGAAGTGGCGAGCTGAGCTAAGGCATCTGCATTTGAGTTTTGTTCTCGGGGAACCTGTTCGATTGCATAAAACTCGAAATACTCTAATGCGGATTTTTCCTTCTCCAGATAAGCTGCCATTCTTGTGCCACGAGCCTGGTACTCTCCCAAGATTTGATTAACCACGAGCTGGGAGTCGCTGTAGCAATGTATAGCTTTGGCCTTGAGCTCTTTTGCTATTTGTAGTCCCGCAAGTAGAGCCTCGTATTCAGCTTCATTATTAGATGCTTTAAAACCAAATCTTAAAGCAGAGTGAAATTTGCTCCCTGCAGGAGTGATTAGAATAACTCCTGACGAGCCGTCGACGTAAAGTTTCCACAGCTCGTGGGCCGTGGTTATTACCTCGTCGTTGGCTATACCAGTGCACTCCACTATGAAGTCTGCCAAGGCTTGTGCCTTAATGGTCATTCTTGGATGGTAAGTGATCTCGAACTGTCCGAGCTCAACAGCCCATTTAAGGAGCCGACTTGATGCCTCTGGCTTAGACAGGATTTGCCTAAGTGGTTTATCTGTCAGTACATGGATGGGATGTGCTTGAAAGTAGGGGCGGAGCTTGCGAGATGAGTGGATTAGGCTGAGGGAAAGCTTCTCCATCAATGGATATCTTGACTCTGCCCCCAGTAATCTTTTGCTGATGTAATAGACGGGTTTCTGCAATTTCTCTTCTTCTCGAACGAGCACCGCGCTTATCGCGTGTTCGGTAGTTGAGAGGTATAGGAACAATACTTCTCCCGTCTCAGGCTTCGATAGGATGGGCGGTTTAGCTAAGTGCTTTTTGAGCTCCTGAAAGGCCAGCTCGCACTCCTCTGTCCATTCAAACTTCTTACTTCCTTTCAATAAGTTGAAGAATGGAAGGCCACGATCCGTTGACTTCGAGATGAATCTGCTCAGGGCGGCCATCCTGCCAGTCAAGCTTTGGACATCTTTATGCTTCCGAGGTGAAGGCATATCAATTAGGGCCTTTATTTTGTCGGGATTAGCCTCGATCCCTCGAGAGTTGACAATAAAGCCCAGAAATTTTCCCGAAGATACCCCAAAAGTGCACTTCTGAGGATTTAGCTTCATGTTGTATTTCCTGAGTACGCCAAAGCACTCTTCGAGATCATCCACATGGTTCTTGTTAAGTTGAGACTTTACAAGCATGTCATCAACATAAACTTCCATGTTGTTCCCTATTTGCTCTGAAAACATCATGTTTACGAGCCGCTGGTACGTGGCTCCAGCATTCTTGAGTTCGAATGGCATGACATTGTAGCAGTAGAGCCCTTTATCTGTGATGAAGCTCGTATGCTCTTGGTCGGGGGCATGCATGGGAATCTGGTTATATCCAGAATAAGCATCCATGAACGACATCAGGCCATGCCCCGCCGTGGCATCCACGAGCTGGTCAATTCTTGGCAGCGGAAAATAGTCTTTTGGGCAGGCCTTGTTGAGGTCTGAGTAGTCAATGCAGGTTCTCCACGTCCCATTGGGCTTCGGGACCAACACTGGATTGGCTACCCAGTTAGGGTAAAAAGCGTCCCTAATGAAATTGTTTGCTTTCAGCCTGTCAACTTCCTCCTTTAGTGCTTTCTTTCTGTCTTCGTCCAGCTGTCTTCGCTTTTGTTGCTTCGGGGGAAAGCTTTTTTCTATATTCAATGCGTGGCTTGCTACATTCGGGCTTATCCCCACCATGTCTGAGTGTGACCATGCGAAGACATCCTGGTTTTTCTTCAGAAAGCAAATTAATTGCTATTTTGCCTCGTCTTGGAGGTGTTTTCCGACCTTCACCTTCTTCGAGGGATCAACTTCCTCGAGCTGAACTTCTTCGAGCTCCTCCAAAGGTTGGAGGTCAACTTTTTCCTCAATCCTCGGATCGATCTCCTCATCAATTTCTAAAACCGTCCCATCTTTATTTTGTATGATAACGAGTGCTTGAGCGCTCGTTTGTTTCTTTCCCCTCAAAGAGATGCTGTAGCACTCTCTCCCTGCCAATTGATCTCCTCTTAATGTTCCAACCCCGCTTGGAGTCGGGAACTTAAGGGCTAGATGCCTTACAGATGAAACTGCCCCCAGCCCGACCAGGGCGGGTCTCCCGAGCAGTACATTGTAGGCAGATGGTAACTCTACTACCATGAACTCCATTATCTTGGTCACCGAGACTAGATAGTCTCCCAAGGTCACAGGGAGTTCGATGGACCCCATACAGGTAGTTCCTTCTCCAGAAAAGCCGTACAAAGTGGTTGCACAAGCCTTTAGGTCGCGAAGGGAGAGTCCCGTTTTCTCTAGTGTTGCCTTATAAAGAATGTTAACTGAGCTCCCATTATCTATGAGAACTCGGCGCACTCTTTTGTTGGCAAGCTGCAGGGTGATGACTAGTGGATCATGATGAGGGAACTGGACATGGGAGGCATCTTCCTCGGTGAAGGTTATAGGTTGAGTTTCAACTTTTTGGCTTTTTGGTGCCCTTGGTTCGGGTTCATAAGGAGACCCGTCCCCTGTCTTTAGCTCATTCACGTATCGCTTTTGAGCATTTCTACCCCCTCCTGCGAGATGAGGACCTCCCGAGATGGTTATTACGTCCTCTCCATCTATCGGCGGGGGCCTGTCTTCTTCCCGAGATCGGGAGTTATTATTCTGTGCCGCCGAAGGTGCGACTACTCTCTGACTTGCAGTAGTGTGTCCAGTACTCTGGTTTTTGACATACTGCCGGAAATAACCTCTCGAGATCAACCCTTCGATCTCGTCCTTCAGCTGTCGGCACTCATCAGTTGTGTGTCCGGTGTCTCTGTGGAACCGGCAATACTTACTGGAATCCCTCTTGGATTTTTGATTTCTCATTGGGTCCGGACACCTGAAGGGGACATGGTTTTCATTAGCCAGGTATATGTTTTCCCGAGACTCGTTGAGCTCGGTGTGCACTTTATATACGGAGAAATACCTTTCTCCTTTCTTTTTCTTTCCTCCTTCAGCCTCGGGGTTATTTCCCTCGCTCTTTTTCCTCTTAGAGGGATTCTCCGAGGTAGGCTGTGGAGCTGCTGGGTCAGCCGAGGTTGAGGCGGAGTTAATGTTTATCGTTGTAGTTTCGGTCTGCGAGGTCGCCTTGAGCGTTGACCTCGCCTCCTCTACATTGACAAATCTCTGCGCCCGTCTGTTAAACTCGGTTATTGACCTCACCGGTTTCCCTTCCATGTCATCCCAAAGGGCACTTCTGGGTAAAACACCAGCTCGGATAGCCATCAGGTGCCCACTGTCATCCACATCTCGAGCTCGGGCGATGTAGATTAAATCTTGTCAGGTAGCTTTTCAGTGTTTCGCTCGGCTGTTGTCGGACGTTAGTCAAAGTGGATGCCTCTGGTCTGACTCCCATCATAGCTCGGAACTGCTTCTTGAAGTCTCTAGACAACTGATCCCATGAAGTTATCGAGTGTCTCTTGTACTTTTCGAACCAACTCTTGGCAGGTCCGGCCAATGATGTTGGAAACAACATGCACCTGAGCTCGTAACCTACGTTACTAGCTCTCATAATAGTGTTGAATGCACTCAGGTGATTGCATGAATCGGTTTTTCCTTCAAAGGCTGGGACGTGAGGAATCTGGAACCCTTGAGGAAATTGAGTGTTAGAAATATGTGGAGCGAACGGCTCGAGCTCCTCGTCAGAGTCCTCATATCGACCATTCCCTCGTTCATTCTTTAAAAGCCTAAAGGCTTTTTCGAGCTGATCAATCCTTTCTTGGACTGGGTCCTTAGACGGTGTCTGGAATTGACAATCATTGATCATGATTCCAGGCTCGCGTCTCCATGAGGGATCTCTACGCCCATTCAGGTGATTCCTTAGGTCCGGATTTTCCTGATCTCCCTTCCCCCTGCTCTGATTCAGATGATTTCGCAGGTCAGGACGACTCTTGCGATTTCCAGTATTTTTACGACCTCGGTCGTGTTTACTGACGGACCTGGTCTCTCCGGACTCGTCACTGGTGAAACTCATTGATCAGTCATTTCATGGTGGATTCTTCCCACGTCGCCTCGTCTCCGCAGTGCGAGACCGAGACGTCTGACTTCTCTCAGATGGTGCGCCTCTTCGCTCCCGGAATGTCTCCCTGTTTTCTTGTCTTTCCCCTGTATGCCCTTGATCCTGATCTCGAACAGGTTGAGCATTTCTGCGAGGAGGTGAAGGATATCTTACGGGAGACGGAGGGAACCGTATAGGCGATGGTGGCGGCCGCCCTTGCCTCGGCCTGGAGGGTCCAGAATTTGCCCGAGATGGGTCAGTCGCGTTCGGTGCACTACCAGGAACCTGAGTCTAAGCCTCGGCAGGAGCTCGGTTATTCTCAGTTCTTGCAGGCACTTCCACAGGTGGATTAGGCAGGACCCGAGCTCGGGTACTCCTCTGGGGCCTAGAAGGAGCAGATGGCTCCGCTGGTGCTGGAGGTTGAGTCGGCCTCCTTGTGGCAGCATTTTTTCGGGGACGTCCACGGGGCCTCCGGGGAGGAACATGCACGTCCCTCGGAGGAGGGACTTGGTTTTCGCGCGGAGGCGGGGGCTGAGCCGCCTGCGCCTCTGCGGCCATCCTGGTCAACTCCTCATTCCGTTGGTTGGCCTCTGCCAGCAGTTGTTTCAACTGCCGGTTTTCCAGTTCTACAATAGGGACATAACGCTCAGGATTGTAGTACATATTCTCATCCCTTGGTTATGGAGGTGGTCCCCGGGAATCAGAGGACCCACTTCTTTCATCAGCATCCGGGTTCTCCATTGCTTGTTTTCCAGGACGCCTTGGGTAATTTTCTTCAGGAGTGTTCTGATTGTTTGCGGCCATGAATCTCTCAGGGATGGATGCTTAAGGCTCTCAATGAAAGCACCAAACTGTTGACGCCGTTTTTCGTCAACAGATAAAAGAAGAGCACGTAAACAATTAATGACAATGGCCAAACAAAACAAACAAATCAAACACACGGTTTTTTACGTGGTTCAGCAGTTAAATCTACCTAGTCCACGAGTCTCTGTTATTAACCTCAAGATTATCTCTGAAAATTCTTAAGTATGAATTCTTCAGAGTTTTCTCTCAAGGATCAGAATTTCGGTCCCTTACAATGGTGCATGGCTTCTCTATTTATAGAGAAGGATGCAGAATACTATCCCACATATTTTGGGTAGTTACTCTTTTGTGAATAAAATAAATGGCTTTAAATGCCTATAATCAGATAAAAAAGGAAACGTCCCTGAAGACCAGGAAACGCATAACTGACTAAATAATATCCCACGATTCTTGAGGATTTACATTAATAAATGAGGATTACATCTCATGTTTATAATACTTGTAGATATTCAAGGTGGTTATAGCGTATCTCCAAGGCTTTAGCATCTCAGGTTTCACGTCATTGTGCGAGCCACTGACATCTCCCGAGCTAACGTGGCTTTCGAGATAGTACATCGAGCTCAAGACCCCTGCTCCGAAGTTGTTCCTGAAGATGAGGGTGCTCTCAGGGCTACCTTTCGAGATCGAGATCCTTTCGAGGTCACGATACTCGAGGTCATGTATCGTACTTTGCCGGCTCGATTTACAATCCTAGAGCATACCCTATCCCTCACGAGACCATTTATTGCGAACTCAGCTTTCGAGGTCATATTTACTATGGTTCGAAATCTGGGTATAACAAAACCAATATGGTTGTTGGTGACACTAGTGATGATGATCCATTGTCTTTCAAACAGGCAATGGCTAGCCCTGAAAAGGAATTATGGCTCGAAGCCATGAAACAGGAAATGGAGTCCATGTACTCAAATTCTGTCTGGGATCTTGTGGAAGCGCCTAGTGACTTTAGGGCCATTGGGTGCAAGTGGATCTACAAGAAGAAACGAGGTGTTGATGGAAATATCGAGACTTATAAAGCTCGATTAGTGGCAAAGGGTTATACCCAAAGAGAAGGCGTGGACTATGAGGAAACTTTTAGTCCGGTAGCCATGCTCAAATCCATTTGCATCCTCCTATCCATAGCAGTCGCTCTCGACTATGAGATCTGGCAAATGGACGTCAAGACAACTTTTCTTAATGGAAAGCTTGAGGAAGTCATTTATATGGATCAGCCAGAAGGATTTAAAGTATCTGGACAAGAAGGAAAAGTTTGCAAGTTGAATAGGTCCATTTATGGACTTAAGCAAGCTTCTCGTTCCTGGAATCTTAGGTTTGATGAAATAATCAAAACCTATGGCTTTGAAGAAAATATTGATGAGCCCTGTGTTTACCAACTGAAGGCAAATCAAATAGTGGTATTCCTGGTTCTTTATGTAGATGATATCTTACTCATTGGAAACAATGTTAAGAAATTATTAGATGTGAAGAATTGGCTGAGCACTCAATTCCAGATGAAGGATTTGGGTGAAGCAAGTTATGTTCTAGGTATCCAGATCATTAGGGATAGAAAGAACAAACTTTTAGCTCTATCTTAAGCAGCTTACATTGATAAAGTGCTTGAACGTTTCTCAATGACAAATTCCAAGAAAGGACGTCTCCCGTCCCGCCATGGAATTCATCTTTCAAAGAAGCAGTCTCCCCAGACTCTTGAAGAGGAAGATGCAATGAGAAAAGTTCCTTACCCATCTGCAGTTGGAAGTCTGATGTATGCCATGTTGTGTACTAGACCAGACATCTGCTATGCAGTGGGAGTAGTGAGCAGGTATCAGTCAAATCCAGGACCAGAACATTGGATAGCAGTTAAGCATATCCTGAAGTATTTGAGATGGACAAGGGATTATACGTTAGTCTACAAGGGTGGTGTTTTGAACCCTGTAGGCTACACCGATTCAGATTTTCAGACTGATGTCGATGAAAGAAAGTCTACTTCTGGAATGGTGTTTACTCTTGGGGGTGGAGCTGTGATTTGGAGAAGCATAAAGCAGTCTGCAATCTCAGATTCCACCATGGAAGCTGAGTACATAGTTGCGTCAGAAGCACCTAAGGAAATAGTCTGGCTAAAGAAGTTTTATTCGGATCTTGGTGTTATTCCAGAAATGGATAAACCGCTTGTGTTGTTTTGTGACAATACATGAGCGATAGCCAACTCGAAAGAACCTCGAAGTCACAAGAGGAGTAAGCATATAGAAAGGAAGTATCACATTATTCGAGAATATGTGGCCAGGGGAGATGTGAAGGTTATGAAGATTGCAACTGAAGACAATCTTGCAAATCCGTTTACAAAGACACTACCAGAAGCTACATTTGATAAGCATATCAAGGAAATGGGATTAGTAGAATTAAGGCATTAGTTTCAATTAGTGTAAATGGGAGTTTGTTGGGGTTTTATGCCCTAATTAAAACCCAAATTCTTTGTAATCTCATTTTATTATCAATAAAATAATAGAAATCATTTTTTGACTTGGTCAATCACTTTGCTCACATGTTTTATTTTCATGATTATTTGTTTAATATAAACTTCTATTAAATCCCTAGTATATAGTTAATCTTATTTATAGTGACGTAATCACAGTGGAATATAAATATGATTATATGTTCAAAATAAGTTAGTCCTAAGATTAGTCAGTGCCCAGGATTTACACTGACTTGCCAATCTACGATATGATCTACTTACACATTATAGTGTTATGTTCTTTCCAGAACATTAGTAAAGTAGATAAGATCAGATGTATTTGTTACATCGGACAGGACCGATATTGACAGTTGATAAGATAAGTAAACATATCGTTATTATCTATTCTATTCATATCATATAGTTGACCATAGGTCAATTCAATCTCAATTCTGAGTGGTTAGTATTCTAACTGATTGTATTATTTGAGTTCTTTGACTTGTTTGTTACCAGCTTACCCTATGGACTAGCCCATACTTACATCTTGGGAACTCGGTAGTATAATTGAGTGGGAGTGTTAATCATAGATATGAACATCTATAGCTTCTGATGAAGAAGTGAAACGATGGTTTCCTTTTAGTTTGGTTCAAGGTGTTAAATGATAGAGATCTCATTTCAGTAATTAAATTAGTTTACTGAAATATCATTTACAAGGAACTAAGTGTTTTAAGGATAAAATACAATGAGGGGTAAAACGGTATTTTAGTCCTATCTCATTGTAGACCGTCTATAGAGGATTGAGTGACAATTATGGTTGTAACAATGGATAATTAGTAGCGTATCTATATTTGTTATAGGGCGTTCTATGAATTCAATAGTGCAATTCCAAGTCTATAGTGAAGTCACGAGGAATTAATAAGTTAGTAAATTTATTTGTTAGATTTATGATAACTTATTGGAGCTTGATTTCATAGGCCCATGGTCCCCATTGTACCTTGGATAAAATCATCTAGATAGTCTCAATTAATTGATTTAATTATCAATTAGAATTATCAAAGTTGACCAGGTCAATTTTGGATAGTTTCACAGAGTTGTGTAATTTTGAGAAGAAAAGAGAAATTATGGTAGATTTATTAATTAAGATAAATTGGTATCTAAATTAATAAATAAATTTAAATCAAGGTTCAAATTATAAATAATTAATTTGATAAAGGATTTAAATAATTATTTAATTAATTAAATCAATAGAAAATAATACAGGCCTTGATTTTAAGTCAAATGGGCTTATAATCAAATGGGAAATTTCACGGGCCTATAGCCCATGATAATTTCGACCTAGGGCTTCAAAATGACTATTATTTTATTGATTTTTTAATTAAATTAAATGGCCTAATTGAGTCTATAAAAGGAGTGCTTAGAGAGAAGTCAAAACATAAGTTTGATAAGTCACAAGTCAGATTTTCTGATAGTTTTAGATTCTTTTTAAACACAAGTCCTTTTCTAAGCCTCTTTGTTATTTTCTCTTCTTCTCTCTATATCTATCTCATGTGTTGAGAATTGCCCACACTAGTCTAGGTGGTTCTAAGGATACATTGGAATATTGTGAAGAAAATAGAAGATCGGTTCAGTTTCTTGATAATACTCTGCGACAGAGAGGATACAAGAGTTAGAGAAACTGAAGGAAGGACTCTTTAATTCCGCTGCGTATACTGTAAGTATTATATTCTTTGTTTCTTTTTTAATTCAATTTTAGAAATATGTTTTAGGCTATCTCGTATTAATTTTTTTAATATTAGATATACATGAAAAATAAATGACTAGTTAGCAAATAACCATCTCATAAACCAAACTTAAATAACAAGTTAAACAACTTGAAATTAAGCTACCACTTTGAAAGTGGTATTTAGTGATAATATATCCTCAAATGCTCGCCATTCCAGTGGTTCCTGATCAGGCTCCATTCACCAAATTTGATCCTAGCACTCCCACTCATGTCGAAGTGTCTGGGCATACCTCTCCCTTGCTTTGTTACTATCCTCAGCCAAGTGTGGACCTCCACATATAGTGTCTAAGGTAAAGTCCACAAGCCCAGGTTGCAAGGGTGGAGATCTTTATCATTTGAACCCAGGATTGTTGCTGCCTCTTTCTCCTTGGGGTGTCTCTGCCCGGTACTTTTTCAACTTGCCCGACCGGAGAAGAAATTCTATCTCGTCCTTGAGGTGATTGCATTCATTCGTGTCGTGACCATAATCTCCATGGAAACGACAAAACTTATTCATGTCTCTCTTACTCATCTCTTTCCTGATGGGTGGAGGTTTCTTGTAGGGAACCTCTTCATGACTAGCAAGATATATTTCCGCCAGGCTGGCCGAGAGAGTGGTGTAATTCATGAACTGAGGCTCATACTTGGTTGACTTTTCATTTGAACTCGACTTAGCCTTCTTTTCTTCATGGTGGTCAGACTCGTTATTTCTACGTTTCTTTCCACCATTCTGATCGTTTCCACCATTCTTTGGTGGGTCAGCTGATCCACTAGAATTGTTTATGCCATTCTCCTCTTTCTCGATTGCATCTTCCAATTTCATATACTTGTCCACTCGATCAAGAAATTGTTGAAGTGTTAAAATTGGATTTCTATGTATACTATCCCACAAAGGGCTCCAGTAAGTGATTCCAGAGGATATGGCAACCATCTTCCCCTCGTATCCTACAGCAGTTGCTCTGTTGTCCTCTCTCATGAAACTCTGTATATAATTCTTTAGAGATTCATCCTTTCCTTGTTTGATATCTGTCAAGTGGTTGGCATAAACTGATGGAGTCCAAGCAGCACTGAATT